>NC_134485.1:193834426-193916926 GCF_040206685.1 Ascaphus truei | reverse complement strand
CTGCAGAGTGTATTTGACCCTTAAGGCACCCTTCTCATCATTCTCTTCACTTATTTTGTCGACCAGAAGAGTTGTCTCCCTACAGTGTACAGAAAAACAACAATCCGGTAAGTTACAGTGCAGTAGGCAACAAGTACAGCACATCATTTACAGTAAAAATAGTATAAAATGATAGATCTACACAATATGTAGTTCTATTAATATGCAGCAATATAAAAAATAGATATACTGTATTATATACTGTAGTTGTATAAATTTACCGAAATAACTATAAAATGAGATAGATCTACACAATGTATAGTTCTATTAATATGCAGCAATATAAACAATAGATATACTGTATTATATAGTTATATAAATATACTTACGCGTTAGTTACCGTTGGTGTCCTCATGCGTTGTTTGGTTTTTCCGTTTGCATGATAGCACACGGTGGTTGATGGCACAACGAGGTCAGAAGTAGCTAACCAGCGTTGGATATCTGCAATTCGTTGTCCACTCGTGTACATCTCCTTAATTCTCATGCTGAGATCCTTTGAAATCTTTTTAACAGGCATTTCTGCGAGTAGAAAGAAATACAAACACAAGAATGTATATTCGATGTTTAGTCGATGTGTATTCAATGTGCAGTGAATCCACAAAATGGATGGTGTATTTATATGTTAATGACTCACATTAGAGTACGCCCACTTTCAACACCTGTACCTCGTCGCCATGCATAAAATGTTACACAATTTGCATAGCCTCCCACTCGATGATCTGTATCTAAACTTGCCCTTGTCCAGATACTGCATTGTGCCACCTGCTTCCATGGATCAACCCTGATTCTACGGACGCAAGAACCCACTCGCCTCTGCCGTGCCTGTCATGCAGAAAAAGCGAAAGGCGGCAGCTGGTTCCAAGCCAAGGCAAAAGCGATAGGCTAAGGCTAATAAAGAAAACCTTCTGCTGACGCCAAAGGCTAAGGGTTTTAATACACGTAAGCCTTATTATGTCAAGAAGAAATTCAGTGATGTACACTCAACGCAAAACAAATGGCAGCCAACTCATCGAACCCGCAGGCCACTTCCTCCAATACGCTTCGACGACTCTACCGCCGCTCTCCCGGAAATCTACAGCCCATCTTCTCCACTACTCATCCACGACGCTGCCGCCGCTCTCCCGGAAACCCACAGCCCATCTTCTCCACTGCTCTTTGACGACGCTGCCGCTGTTGTCCCTGAAATCCACGGGTCACTTTCTCCATTACGCTTAGACGACTCTGCCGCTTCTCGCCCGGAAATCCACAGGTAGCTTTCTCCATCCCTCTTCGACAACGCTGCCGCTTGTCTCCCGGAAATCCACAGGTCACCTCCTCCATCCTTCTTCGACGACGCTGCCGCTTCTCTCCAGGGAACCCCCATCTCATCCTCCGTAGCACCCATCCACCCAGATGTCCACAGCACGCCATGCACAAGAACCAGCTCGTTAGACCACATGCTGAATGGGATAGGTGTGGATATCCCCGGGAACACTATTGTGCTAGTAAAGATAGATCTGCTTTTAGAGACCATGCTAACTATGGATCAACGGATGCAGAAGATGGATCGACGGATGGAGAAGATAGAGACTGACATAGCGGGGATACATAATTTGCTCGGTGTTCATGCCCCTGTATGCTCGATGACGGAGCAGGAGGGTGGCATGGATGTGATGAATGGGACCTTCGACCGCCTTCCAACACCAAGCGCACCCCCTCCACCAGAAGAATTTGTGTACATGAATGCCGTTGAGGAGGAGGATAACATGACAACCCCGTCAAGACCATGCCAGGAGACAACACGGCGACCAAGACAGGAGGAAAGCTTCCACCCAGACAACCTACCCTCGCCCGCCGCCACAAGCACACCCGCTCCCAGAATAACACCCGCTCCCAGAACCCAACCTACATACTCTTGCATCGATATGGTGCCCGTATCATCCTGCGCGAGCTGCCACCGGCACTCAGGGAGAAGTATAGGGTGATGAGTGCTGGTTTACCCCAGAAGTATGCCATGTTCATTTTTAAGCACCACGTGTCCTACTTGGTGTACTGTGGGTGGGTCTACAATGTAAACTACGAAGGAAATCGCAAATAAAGGGCACTTCATGAAAATTTAAGAAGGACTATTGTGGAGGAATTGCGGCACTATTTTTCCATTTCAGATCCTTTAATGAAAATCGTTCGAGACTCCATTAATGGCATTTTGCGCCATACAAGGCATCGGCCCTGGAAGGACAATCTGGTGGGGATTGAATTTGCATGACTGTTCCACTGTTGTTTAGTTTTTGTAAATGTTTTTGTAAATGTTTTCACTTTGTGTACTTTAATAAAGGAGCTGTTGCGTGTTTTAACTTGTGTTAATAAAGAAATGTTTTTACTTACTGTACACAAGACCTGCACAATTCCAGTCCCCGAGGGCCGCAAACAGGCCCGGTTTTCAAGGTTATCCTTAAAACCAGGCCTGTTTGCAGCCCTCGAGGACTGGAGTTGTGCAGGCCTGACTGATTTTTCTGTACACCATCCTACTGTAAATGTTTTGACTATCTGTACTTTAATAAAGGAGATGTTGTGTTTTTTAAATTTTATGAATAAAGAATTTTTTTTAATAACACCATACTGTTGTGCTGTACATGTTTTGACTTTCTGTACTTGCATGCTCAGCACTGTACAGTACATCACAAGAGTATTAAAACAATACATGCTGTACGGGTATAGAATACACATATGTACTGGAATACATGCATACTGTAGAATAAATCCATACTTTTTATTTTTCGGGTTTATTATACAGTATATATAAAAAAGTATTGTATATGGTCTGAAAACAACATCATACTGTTTCAGGTATTCTATCCTAATCAATAACAACGGCCACTAAACTGTAGACTCCGGTATGTTTTTTTAAAAATCAGATTCAGCAATGTGCAGGCGTTTTCCGCATGAGATGACAAAGTTTTATTTTCTGAGAAACAAAAAGTAAAAGTTTTACTGTAATGGTCAGTCAGTCCCCTAAAGAAGTTCCCACAGTCAGTCCCACCAATAGATTTCTCGGGGGGCGTCTCCTGTTCACATGCGCATGTACCTACTGTTGATGTGATGACGCATATGCGTTTCAAGAAGGTTCCAATCAATGCGCATGCGCCTAGCGTTCCACCAATTGTTCAGTATCTACTGTAGAAGCTGCTCAGCCAATGATATTGCTTACAGGAGACTCGCTTGACTGTACATTGATATTTCAAAAACAGAATAAAATACGGCAACATTACTCACCATAGACTTTGCCAATCAGCTGGCGCCGAGCCACTGCCAGTCCCGTATTCTTGATCATACACGTTGTTGCAAGGTGACAGCGAGACTACTAAACCTGTAGTCAGCTGATGAGGCTGGAAATCGCTTAGGTACATGCAAGCTTGCTGAATCTGTACGCGAAATCCGGCTCAGGCTGCAGGTATCCGGGCGGGGACAGACAGCAAGGGTTGTCGGTCACCAGGTTTTCACTGACGGTCGGACCGTTATTGGAAGCCGGTGCTGGTGCTGGCGCATTGCTTGCCTGCGACTGACGTTTCTTAGTGGTTTTAACATGACCTTTAGACTTTTGAAGTCTCCATGATCATAGATACGGGAAAAACCCGGTGATACACACCAATAACATCGGGATCAATACGAAAAAAACATGGATCGATACATAACTTTTTCCTTATTGCACGCTTCCACACACGAGCATCTGGTGAAAATTTGTAAAAGTCATAGTTTTCGATAAAATATTGATAAATTTGAACAACTGTTGCCATCTTATCATCTATTGCATTAATCGCGGCCCATATTAAATAAGCGTACGTTCTGTCGGGTTTTTGGAACACAGACTGCAGTTGTGCACTCATGTCGAAACTCTCAGGACAATAAAACAAGACCAGAAACTGTGCTTGTCTTTTTTAATATGAAAATGCCTAAATTGATACATTATTGTAACTTCTTCAGTACCAAGGCCATTTTACAATGGACCACTATGGTATTCTTTTAAACACCTGCAAGTCGACACATTACTGAAGCGCATGCACATTACAATGAATGAATATCTGCCATCTGGCGGACACGCGAAGAATTGCAACCAATTAAATCCGAACCATTATCAATAAACACATCAACCGTGCATCAACCGCGGCTGTGAATGCGGTCAGAATGCGGCATGAATGTGGTGAAGTGCGTGGCATTCGGAAAAAATTCGGAGATGTTGGAGAATAAAAGGGGCCGCGGCTGTACAGATAAAACGGTTTTCTGCATGCCATGCACTCACTACATGTAGGGCTAATTAAAATTTGCTAAGCAGCAAGTAGCTCTTGACTGCAAAATGCTGCTGAACACACATTAGGATCCTTATTTTGCAAGCAAGACCTGTATTGCATTACAAATGCACTGCGATCTTTATGATCTTTAACCATTCCCCATAGGGAACTTAACAACGAGATTGGTAGACCGTGTAGATCCCTTCTGCGTTGGTGTTATCAGGCCCTGTCATTCTGTCCTCTGTGAAACAATAAAACTGCATTATAGCCACCATAAGATACTGTAAACACAGTAAGCTGTATATAAGCACTTATTTCGTTTAAATAAATATGGTCAATAACAAGAAGTAGTGAAGAAAATAATGATTCAAGTATATAAAGGGAATTCCTTACTAACGCAATAAATCAGAACACCAATAATAAGTGCTAGCAGAAATGAGAAACGTGCATTCCCATTCAAGGAAAATGTTGCATTTTTGGGACAGATGTAGTGACAATAATACTGCAACATTTACGGAAATTTATGGAGGTTTTCTTTAGCAAAATTGGCGCATTTCACCCATATTTTTTTTTTTTTTTTACATTTTAAGTACTGTGACAAACGGCTTACTCAGGGGCCCCCGTCGTCTGTCCGAATCCACTAGAAAACAGTCTTTTAGGGTGAGGGAGACGTGAGACAATGCTCCTTTAAGCAGGCTTCTGTCTTGTTTATTCAGTCCCAGGCACTGCAACGCTTTGAAAACAATGTACAAAATAAACCCTGCTCATCTGAGCAATAACTAGACACAGGATCCCCCTGACTAGGGTTAGGTGGCTTGCCCGCTTCCAACAAATCAAAATAGCAAACTTCACAGTCAAAGGTAGTACACAAATGATTTACCCTTTTAGGGGGAAGGGTTCTCCCCTTTCTGCTTGCTGGCAGCCTTCCTGCCTCCAGGCTCGAGGGGAGAGGAACCAGGAAACCAGCTTTAAATACCTATTTTCTAATTAGCAGGACAGGTGACAGAAATCAGGCAGCAGACAAACTCTAGTCTGGATCCCTCATCCCTCAGTTCCAGCACTTGCAAAACTGTGGGATGGAGTGCATGTATTATGAGGCTGCACTTTCCACCCTAAACAGGATTGAAGCTGTCCAGTACACTGGGAGCCCTTTATATAGCATTTATTACCATTCCCTGGTTTCTGTCACAGTACACATTATTTTGCCTTGCACATTACCGAATAGCCTTAAACCAAACGTTTTGAAGTTTCACAAACCACTGAAAACCCTTGAAAGAACCTTTGCAAGGCAGGCATTTGTACACCTTCACAATCAATAAACTAGAAATAGAAAGATTAAAAGGAAACAAGCATCATTACAGTACATTAAAGAGGGGTGAGCAAACTTTTATGGCCAAGACCCCCTTTTCATCCATGAAATTTCTCAGGCCCCCCTTGCCTGGTGTAATCAAAATCACATGGGAAAAAAAAACCTTTATTAAACGGTATACGATGTAAATACAAATACGTCTAAATACTTAAGGACATTAACAATTATCCCCCATAGACTGTAAAGTGTCTGTAGAACTGCAGGGTTATAGTAACCAGAAGACAGTAGGACAGGGATGAGAGAGCCATGAATGCACTAACATCTCAATGGGACACAGAGTAATGTTGACAGTATTACGGAGGAGTTGGTGATACGCTCCCTCGCTATGCTGGTAAGCATTATTAACTCATTAAATGTAACAGCTAAACTATGGACCTTGTCAGGCTACAGATAATGAAATCAGGTGACCTCCTGTGTATAAAGGCTCTAGTTGAAGAAGGAAAACTTCCCCTTAACACTGCACCATTGCTCCCAGGAACTCACACTCTGGATCAGCCATACACCCTTATTAATGCATCAGGGGACCCTAGAAAAACAGTAACATGGCTTGGGTCGGCTCATCTTATCCTCACATTCCTTGAGGAAGAGCATTTCACTTATCATAACATTTGGAGCTGTAACATGTTTATAAGATGTCCCATGCAGGCAGTATACTAGTATTGAATCACTATCTGTTTATCTGATTGTATACGGGACAGTCGGAATGCAGGACCCATGTTAACCGGCGGCGGTTTCCGTTGGATACGCACAAACAACAGCAGATAATGCGTTTTTTGAGATGCATTATGCGCCATTGGAAAACGCATCTGACAGAAATCATAATGTCGTAAAGCGAGGACTACCTGTATTTGTTTTGTTTCTTTTGGACAGACAATATCACAAAGGCAATACTTTTGGGTGGGGGGGGGCTATTCATCCACCTCTTTCCTACCTCCCTTCCCTCTTCCACACCCCCTTTTTTTCCCTTCCACCTTTTTATTCTCCCTACTCTTTGGCTTGCTGTCCCCAGTGTCATCCACACTCCTACCTACAGTATTATTTATTTATTTTCCGTTTTCAATGTTGTGTTTTTACTTATTTAAAAAAAATATTGTACATTCATAGTATGATTGATATAATGGCAGCCTACCCTTTCACTTGCAGAAGATCGCAGCGAAGCAGGTTGCCAGCGGAGGAGAGCAGGACCACAGCGCTATTGCAGGGCAGACACCGGAAAGAGGGGCGTTTGACGTCACAGCGCTGGGGCGTGCTTCTCCCCTGCAGTCATTTGCGTGCTGTCCTCTTCGGAACCTTTTCTCCTGCAGCCACGTACCTCCGCAGCCCCCGTGCGTGCACACACCATCATGTTCGGCCGCCTCCTGCACTATCCTGTTTGGCCGCCCGTACCACCCGCGCACAGCCTCCTTGGCCACCCGTTCCACCCGAGCACAGCCTCCTTGCCACCCATACCACCCGAGCATAGCTTCTTCTGGCACCCGCTCGCGCACAGCATGTTTCCCCGTCTGCTGCCGGCGCCAGCACACCCCCCCTAAATAATCTTGCATCGCTGCATTAAGGTACAAATAAACATAATATATTGTCCAAAGTAACATACTTGATGGAAAATGTACACAATGTACACGAGCTATAGTCCCCTTTATCTGAGTTTTGTCAATCCACCCCTTGAGATTAATTTTGAGTGTATGTTATGGGGTCGGTACTCCTTTCAAGCTTTTCTTACTTAACAGAACCCTGCATGGGTCAGCGAACCATTTGTGTAGTAGTTAAGCAGGCCCACCAACAGGGGGGAGGGGTCTGCTGGGGTTGGCATCCCGAGCCCCGTGAGTCAGGGGGTTCGGCCCCCCTACGTGGGCGTGCCGTTTAATAAAAATAAAAAAATATGCCGGCGATCCTCGTGCGCATGCGCAGAGCCGAGGCTTCAGCGCGCATGCGCAGGGAAAGCAGGGTGTGCGGCCTGATGCCTGTGGGCCCGCTCACCCCCTGCTCCCAACGTGGGATGGAGGGGAAGCGCCGTGGCGAGCCCGCACCCGCCAACCCAGCTTCCCCCGCGCCCGCCAACCCAGCTTCCCCCGCGCCCGCCAACCAAGCTTCCCCCGCGCCCGCCAGCCCAGCTTCCCCCACGCCCGCCAACCCAGCTTCCCCCGAGCCCGCCAACCCAGCTTCCCCCGTGCCCGCCAACCCAGCTTCCCCCACGCCCACCAACCCAGCTTCCCCCACGCGCCCGCTAACCCAGCTTCCCCCACGCGCCCGCCAACCCAGCTTCCCCCACGCGCCCGCCAGCCCAGCTTCCCCCGCGCCCGCCAACTGAGCTTCCCCCGCGTCTGCCAACCCAGCTTCCCCCGCGCCCGCCAACCCAGCTTCCCCCACGCGCCCGCCAACCCAGCTTCCCCCGCGCCCGCCAACCCAGCTTCCCCCACGCCCGCCAACCCAGCTTCCCCAGCGCCCGCCAACCCAGCTTCCCCCGCGCCCGCCAACCCAGCTTCCCCCACGCGCCCGCCAACACAGCTTCCCCCACGCGCCCGCCAACCCAGCTTCCCCCGCGCCTGCCAACCCAGCTTCCCCCATGCGCCCGCCAACCCAGCTTCCCCCGCACCCGCCAACCCAGCTTCCCCCGCGCCCGCCAACCCAGCTTCCCCCACGCGCCCGCCAGCCCAGCTTCCCCCACACGCCCGCCAACCCAGCTTCCCCCACGCGCCCGCCAGCCCAGCTTCCCCCGCACCCGCCAACCCAGCTTCCCCCGCGTCTGCCAACCCAGCTTCCCACGCGCCCGCCAACCCAGCTTCCCACGCGCCCGCCAACCCAGCTTCCCCCGCGCCCGCCAACCCAGCTTCCCCCACACCCGTCAACCCAGCTTGCCCCGCACCCGCCAACCCATCTTCCCCGCGCCCGTCAACCCAGCTTCCCCCGCGCCCGCCAACCCAGCTTCCCCCGTGCCCGCCAGAGTTAGCTGCGCACTTGAGTATCTTGCACGAACTTTTTCACTCACTCATTCACCTACCCACCCAGTCACTCACCTACCCACCCAGTCACTCACTCACCCAGGAAGTCACCAACCCATCCAACTCACCCAGTCACTCAGTCAACCACCAACCCCCACCAGTCAAGGTCAAGTCACCCACCCAATCACTGTCATCCACTCACCCATTCACTCACTCACCCATCCACCAAGTCAGTCAGTCACCCACCCAGTCACTCAGTCATCCACCAAGGGAGTCAGTCACCCACCCAGGCAATCAGTCACCCATCCACCCAGGCAGTCAGTCAAGGCAGTCACCCATCCACCCAGGCAGTCAGACAGTCAGACAGTCATCCACTCACATAGTCACCCACCCAGGCAGTCGCCCACCCAGGCAGTCAGTCACCCACCCAATCACCCAGTCAGGCACCCACCCAGACAGGCAGTCACCTACCCACCCACCCAGGCATGCAGTCACCTGTCTTTTGTTGAAAATATAAAAATTAACAGATTGCATTGTAATGTTTTTTTCCGTATTACAATAAGAAGAAAACAGTTAAGTAAAAGTTGCGTGCCAAAAAATATTTTTTTGTGGTAGGTGCGCTATGGGTTTGTGGGGCAGGGGGAGGTCCTGCTCCTTTCATTTGTCCTGGGCCCCATGATTTCTGTTGGTGGCCCTGTAGCTGGGTGCATCAGAGGAGCTATATTTTGTGTAGAATACTATTTCTAATGTTGGGCCTGGACTGGCCACTAGGTACACTGTCCATCAAGGGCCAAACTTGCCAGGTCTCGCAGAATGACTGGGAGACCCTGAAAACTTGGGTAGAATTAAGGAGATTGAATTTCCCGTCAGTATCTGTGAGTGTTACTATATGGAGAGTCTATTTGCTCTGCGTCTATCAGTATACAATACAGTACTGTATATGTGCATATTGAGTGCAATCTCTGTGCATGCATGCACAATATATGCATGCACACATGAATTCATGTATGACCCTAAAGGGCTTACTCTATACATGCCGAAGTGGCCGATAGGCTGTTTTCGGCCAAAATTCCCCATTGACTTCTGGAAATAAAATAAGCCATTAAATATGAATGCATGAGTAAAAGCCTGATTATAACTTTTTTGTCTATTATGACCCTTAGTAGCCCACTACAATTTGGTTTCCCCTTGATAATCCAGCCCAAATCTGTATGAAACCATCATTTTTTTCTAATTTACCTATGGCAAAAAAACATCCGATCATAAACCTCTCTGACAAACTACATCTGTTTCAAATGTAAGAAAATTCACAAACATGTTCTCATAGCTGTATTGAAGAGTGTAGATTAATTGCAGGCTGTGATACTTACAGTATCAATAAATCAACATGAGAGTTTTCATAGGCGAAACTATAAGTGCGCCAAGCTTTCAACACCTCAGAAGTCTTGTGTGTATTGTACACATACAGTAAAAAATAGACCCGTTAAGTTGTAAAAGCTTAGTACACAGTACTGCATAGTTTCTTCTATGAAGAGCTCTCTCGTTGGTCCATTAATAAGTGAGAGAGGCAATGGTTTGCAGGCCCCTCTGGTGCTGAAAATGGTCAAATAAATCCCACACTATAGCACATCTGCAGCAGGAAGCAACGAAAACATGTTTGTATTGTGCATCGGACCAGCTCCTGTATCAGGAGATTAATACACACTCTATGACGGACTGGGACGCTTGGTTCTTGCCGTTTGGCCGTGACCAAACAGACGGCGCTTTACCGTGACTCTCACTGCCGCCTGAGCCGATCCGCCGCTGGAATCCCCGCCGCCACTTCTAAGGTAAGTTTTATTACTGTTTAGGGTAGGGGGTTAATTTCAGGGGCTTTTGGGTAGGAGGTTTTAGGGTAAGCCACTTAGCTGCAAAGTGGCCGGCAGTGGCAGCTTCCATGAATTGCGGTGCAGTGCCGATGGCCATTTGGTCGCTGCGAAATGGTACTTTTCCATTGCAGTACTTCCCCATTACATTAAAATGTGGGGTGTCCAGAACCACGAAATGTAATTGATTTCGATTTACGGTGTTCCTTGTGAATATACAGACACAATAGAATATCAACTAATAGTTGTCGCACCAAAGTAGTGTGAAAGGAGAGATTTTTTTTTTTTTAAATAACACATTTTTTGTTTGAAAATAAATCAGAACTGTAGGTGTGTAGATAAAGCGGTACTCTTGGATTATAAATAAAAAGAGTACTGGCACGGTGTAGATCAACTGTCCCTCACTGCCCTCGACCCTGTCCCTCTCCCAGTCTCTCTCTCCCCAAAAAACAAAACTGTGCGCTACTACCTAACTACCTATAAAGTTTAAATGTATAAATATATACAGTGCAGTGACTATACCATCAATTTAGTGATAAATTAAAAAAAAAAAAAATTAAACCACAACTCCCACAGTGAGATAATTAAACATTAAATAATAAGTGCCACATAACCGTGTTGGGGATAATGGCGTCTGCAGCTGTAAACGCAGGGGTGGCTCAGCACCCCACACACACTAAGAGAATGGAAACAAAAGAAAACAGCGCACAACGCTTAATAGTGAAGCAAATTCAACAATATATTATAGAATTAAAAAGGGGGTAATATATCTGCGTACATGAAAAAAGTTGGTAAAAGGCATGTAGTGTGTATCACACTGTTTACCACTCGGCAGCTGTTAGCTGTAGATTCAGGTGCTTGCTTCCCTCTGCTGCTGCAGCTCAGTTGATTCTGGGGCAGGACGTCAGTCTTTTCACTCCCAAGGGGATTTCCCTTCATGCAGCCAGGTTCAGCAGCTGGTACTGGGGCTCGGTGAAATCGCTCCTGCTTCCTGGCCGATATGAAGCTGCTCCTGTACCTCGGCAGGTGTATCCTCTGCACAGAGGTAAAACGCAGCTTGCTGGGGTGCCCTCAGCGTGCCACGATGCAGCAGTGGTGGATTCAATAGGGAAGTTTGAACAGTCTTACAAAGTCTCTCACAAGTGTCCAAAACAGCACACAGGATGAAATAAAAACAGGACAGGCCAATACATAGACAAAGGCCAATGTAAGCAGATATAAGGCAATAGAATGTTACATCAAACTAGTTTCGTAGAATTAACTACTTCTTCAGGGAATAATTAGGCCATTACCCAGAGGTCTTAAATACCTCACATAGATACCTTATTGGTCAACCAATTAGGGATAGACCAATCATCTATAATAGGTAATGGTCTGCGTGATAGGGAAGATGTGTAGTTTACTTTTAAAACAACAACTTTATTAACAAAAAAACAAAACAATACCTATTTAATATAAACTTACATATAGACAAAACCTAGCATAAATAATTAAAAACATGCTGGAATAAAAGAAACACAATATTAGTCGACTTAAAATAGACACCATCATTACTTGCATAAAAAGATGTAACTAGAAAAAAGCGTAGGATAAAGAAAGGAAAACAGAGATACAGAGATAAATGATACATCCCCTAGGTACAGAGGGGTGGTGAGCTAAAGATTCAATAAAGTGCTCAAATATCCACATCCTCATTTAACCCCTTAGGGGACATAGTATCTAACTTATGTATCCAATATGTCTCTTTAGAAGACAATGTTTTAACTCTGTCCCTCCTCTTCTATTTACAGGAATCAACTGAATCCCCTTAAAAGTGAGACTTGACGGATCTTTATTATGGTGTATCAGGAAGTGTCTAGATACACTATGTTTTTCAAAACCATTTTTAATATTTCTGACATGTTCCTGAATCCGAACTTTAAGGCTGCGTTTGGTTCTGCCTACATATTGATACCCACATGCACATTCCAATAGGTATACAATATGTGTAGAGGTACATAGAATAAAGTCATCAATATTAAAAACTTCCTTCGTTACTTGTGAATAAAAAGTGTGTTTGTCAGGATGTTGGTATTTACAAATCGTGCAATTACCACAGATATAGCTGCCTTTTGGTTTAGGCCCTAGCCAGTTCTTTTTCGATGTAGTATTGCTCTTACTTATAAAAACATCACTAGGAGCTAACAAGTTTTTGATATTTTTTGCTCTCCTGTAAATAAACCGTGGTTTGACGTCAAGATGTGATCCCAAAATGGGATCATTGCACAATATACCCCAGTGTTTGTTAAAAACCTTTTCAATGTCTCTATGAACCGAATTAAAGTCTGTAATGAAAGCCACATTAAGAGTGTCCTTTTTTGTGTTTTGACCTTCTTTATTTTTAATCGTGGATCTATTTTGAACTAACATATCCTTACGATCCATATTACGTACCCTTATGATCTCTCTTTCTAGAAGTTCCTTAGGATATCCCCTCTCTCTAAATCTCCAAAATAATTTGTTAGCCTGTTGGTTGAAAACCTCTAAACTACTACAGTTACGTCTGAGTCTCACAAATTGCCCCCCTGGTATGTTGTTTATCCATGTCTTTTTGTGATTACTATTCGCCATCAGCACATTGCTGGTATCCACCTCCTTAAAGAAGGTCTCAGTCTCCACGGTGCCATCCATTTTGGAAGTTAATCTTAAGTCCAAAAAGTCTATCTGGGTGGCATCCACCTTGTGTGTGAACTCAAGGTTGTAGTCATTCCTATTAAGGTTGGCTACAAATGCACTGGCTGAATCGTAATCACCATCCCACACACACAGGATGTCGTCTATGTAGCGTCTCCACACAACGACATTCCTGTGGTATGGTTGGTCGGGCATGATAAACTGAGACTCCCACCTTCCCACGTACAGGTTTGCGAAGCTGGGGGCAAACCTAGTACCCATTGCAGTTCCGCAAACCTGTAGGTAGAAAGTGGAGAGAAACAGAAAATAATTATGTTTCAATATGAAACTGATAGACTCTAGAATAAATTCCCTATTTAATGGATGCAGATCAGAGTCTGATTCCAGAAAGGAATTAACAGCATCCAACCCTTTCTGGTGAGGTATATTAGTATACAGGGATTTTATGTCACATGTAATCCATACATATGAACTTTTCCATTCAAAATCTTTAAATAAGTTTAGAACTGCTGTTGAGTCCTTCAGATAAGAGGTTAATTTTCCAACATACGGTTGGAGAAAAAAATCCACATATTGACTAAGGTTGGCTGACATAGATTGTATACCTGACACAATTGGGCGTCCAGGTGGGTCAACCAGAGCCTTATGAATTTTCGGCAGGTGGTAGAATATGGGTATCCTAGGAAATTCAGAAAATAAAAAAGCAAACTCTGTTGTGTTGATGACGGACAGGGCTACTGCGTTGTCTAATAGTGCTTTAAGCACCCTTAGATATTCAGCTGTAGGGTCCTTAGGTAATTTTACATAGGACGATGTATCGTTGAGAAGCCTTAGAGCTTCTTTTTCGTAGTCACACCTATTTTGGACTACTACGCCCCCACCTTTATCTGCCTGTCTTATAATGAGGCTTTCGTCATCACGCAAAGTTTTAAGGGCTAAGGACTCACTTGCACTGAGGTTGTGTTTAATATCACCTGACTTAAAATTACTAGATAAAATGTTAAAATCATTGATGACCATATTAAAAAATGTATCAATATGATGACCCTTGGAATGTGCGGGATAAAACTTGGATTGGGTTTTAAAATCAGTATGTTTGATTTTAACTTCCGTATCTATATTACTCACAGAAACCATTGCAGCCTTGTCAGAAACAAGATCCCTATCGTGTTTCAGAAAATGTCTCTTTAGGGTAATATTGCGAGTGAACTTATGTAGATCTTTGAACAGCTGGAAGGAGCTGGGTCCACAAGTTTTGGAGAAACTCAAACCCCTTCCAAGTACGTTCAATTGATCCTTGTTCAAAGCTGTTGAGGAGAGATTAAAGACCCCTTGGTTTACTACGGTGTTCTTTCCCAAGAGTACTCTCTTCTTTTGTGCTCTGGTCCCTCCTCGTGTTCCTCGTCTGATGTAACCCTTTTCTTTCTTTTCTCTTGAGGGGTATTCTGTATATCTTTTACTGTGTTCACCTTCCTTTCTTGTCTGGTTCTTACCAAATCTAAAAAAGAAGGTGAATCTGTAGTGGGTTCCGGTCTAGCAGGGCGTTTAGGTGAATATCTAGGGGAGATCCTGGGTGAGTATTTAGTTGTTCTTGGATGAGAGTCTTTATGCTCATATTCAAAATTCCTATGTTGGCCCTGTGGCCTTGAGCTATATCTAAAGCCCTCAATGTAATTTTTCCCTTTATAGTTGGGATTACGATACCCATTACCATGATTAGAGCGTGAGCGATCTCTGTCTGATCGGTCATTTTTCCTGGTTCTGCTCTCTCTCCTTTGTTCATAGGTGTGGTAATTTTGTTGTCTGCTCTTTGAGTGTGCAGATCCCCCTCTTCCTTTTTTATGGGGGATATATTCATCACCTACTACTCTTCCTCTATCCTTTTTAGCCCAGTCCCTTTGTCTCCCTTGCTGATAATCTAGTTTGTCTCAAAAATTTATTGTGTTTCGTTTTTAAAAGTTCATCTTCCTCATACTCTAATTTGACTTTTAAATCATGCTCAATCTCTGAGCAATCAGTATCTATCACTATCGGTTCTAGTGCCTTAATCGCTTTCAAGATCTCCTTTTCTAGATCTTTGATCTCACGATTCCTTTCGTAAATTATTAGCCTGATGAGGTCATTAGAACACTCATCCTGTATTCTATTCCACTCCTGCATGAACTTGGGGTTGGGCTTTTTGAGAACCTAAGTCCTCTTGGTATTCTACCCACATCCAGATAACTCTGTAGGGTCTTAGTCTCAAGCCAATGTTTACCTTCTGTAAGCAATAACCGTTCTAATGTTTTAAAATGATCCTTAACTGTGAGCTCTGATGGTTCCTTATGCTGACCATGTAGCACTTCCTCAGTAAAGAGGAGTTTAAAATGTTCCTCCCTTTTCTCCCTACAGTTAATCAAGCTCCAAACCATATTGTAAAACTACTAATGTACGCAGACCAAATAAATATATAAATTAGAGTAACAGTGATTAGTGATAATTAGATGTGCAGCAGCAGTGAAGAGCAGAGACAGTAAACACAAAAAACAAAACTGTGCGCTACTACCTAACTACCTCTCCCCCTTCCCCCATTCAACCTGAATGAGACTGCCAGGGCCCCCCGCTGTGTTAATCCGATGGGCCATTAATCTGTCTGCAGAAAAGTCACAGAAATGTTGCAGCATTACTGGGAGATTGCTCCAGATTTTCAAAGGCAAGTATTCGGATACTCGTTGCTGCATCTGTATGTCATAGGTTTGCACCCAGAGAGGTCACTGGCGCAGAAGTGAGGCGCACGTGTTTGGTCCAAAACACACCTCTGTTAAAATCTGACTGTCATAACAACCTGCTCAGATTTATGTAAGATTGTTTCCCCATTCCCCTTTTTGTAAATGGAAAAAATAGATTGATGTGACTGCTGCTACAAACCAAAAAAAATAAATAAGGGGAAACTCACCAGCCAAAAACACTCATGTGTTTCCTGTGTTTCTACATATATTTTATGTAGTTTAATAAATTGTTTTTAATCCTTTTTATGGCTGGTGAGTTTCCCCATTTTTTGGGTTTGGAGCGGCAGTCACCTCAATTAATTTTTGCATTTTCTACCTGATCGATTGAAGAGATGCCTTCAGGGGACCATTGGAGGATCTGTGCAGCAAGCAGCACTTCATATACACAGCGTCAGCAGGAGATGTCATTTCATGTGAGTAGTGGTTACTCCACACCGGGTATACAGGGAACTTAGGGTTTTAGTCTGTGAGTTTTACCTATGTGTGGCATTCAGTAGCTTACTCCAGGAAATATACTCATTTGTACTTAATCAATTTAACCCTTTTGTATGTCTCCTCCTGCTCTTCATTATATTTCCATATTTCATAGCTGTATCAACAAGCCTCCCAACCCATCTTTTACTCCAGTTATTATACTGCATTTTCTTTTACCATTTCGTGGTTGTTTGTCCCCTTTGAGCCAGTACTCGTTTTTTCTTGTTGCACCCCTGTCGTAAATCAGATGTGAGATTGACAGGGTTATGACAGAGAAAAAAAACTCCTTCCAAATGACTTTTAAACTTTCCCTCAGTATATAAACGCACTCATAACTTTCCGTCTCTAATATTTAGACACACGTGTGCTACATCAAGAGATTCAGGGGGTCACTACGGACGCAACGAGACAAATCACGACAGTCTTAATCCTAAATCTGAGTGTTTCATGGATATCAGTCCTTGGCACCTCTTACCAATGCAGTGTGTGGTATCAGTACATGCCACTCTGTGCTTTGAACACGCACATGTAACTCTCGGTATGTACAGTAGATGACGTCACATGATATTCTCATATCCTTCAATGAAAGTATAGCCTGTGTGTCACCTCTCTCTGGATTGCGCTAGTAATTACTCACAAACATTAGGGCTTCTTTGAAGGTTGACAGACCTGTCCCTGCTTATCGTTTAGGACCTTCTAAACAATCTATATGTCAGTTTATGTGGACATCTGTAATAGGCCCCCCCAATTAAGTCCTCTTTGAAGATCTGCACAGACACAGGAAAAGTCTTGACCTGTCATAAATCCAATACATTGTACAGGCATACCCGCATTAATGTACGCAATGGGACCAGAGCATGTATGTAAAGTGAAAATGTACTTAAAGTGAAGCACTACCTTTTCCCACTTATCGATGCTATCGTCATAAACGTGCATAACTGATGTAAATAACGCATTTGTAACAGGCGCTATAGTCTCCCCGCTTGCGCACAGCTTCGGTACAGGTAGGGAGCTGGTATTGCTGCTCAGGACGTGCTGACAGGCGCATGCGCGAGCTGCCGTTTGCCTATTGGGTGATATGTCCTTACTCGCGAGTGTACTTAAAGTGAGTGTCCTTAAACCGGGGTATGCCTGTATTTTTAAATCCAAATTGTTGCACCATTAACCCCTGAAGCACAAGATGGATTAAAATACATAATATCTCATGATATTAGCACGACACCCCCCAAAACATACATACTGCTGCGGCCGAGTTTATTCGAGCATTTGCCCGTTCTCGGCCGCAGCAGTAGCCTGGCGCGCGCCGGAGGGTGACGGGCGCGCGCCGAAGCAGCGGAAGAGCGCCCTCCGATCGGGGCGCTCTCCCTCCCGCTGCCGGGTCCGCCGGGTCCCCCGGAACCCCCTGCCGCCGTCCCCCACATCGCGGGACACCAGGGCTCCCTCGGGGAGCCCTGGACGCGCGTGCAGGGGGCGCAGGCTCCCGATGACGCGTGACCGCGCGTCGGTGACGCGCGGCACGCCGAGGGGCGGCCACTAGCAAGCCAGGAAATCTCCCGGCTTGCGGATCTGGCCGATGAGCAATAAAGTGTGTTGGTAGTGTATATACACACACACACAAACAATTTTTTTTATATTTACTTAGTTAAGTTATGGTGGATAAAAAAAAGTGACAAAAATCCTCCACAGCAAAGCATATAGCAAATGGAAATATTACTGTATGCTTATTTGCATGTCTTAGACAGGTCTGCAACCCCGCCTTTCACCATTATGACCCAGCACACAGCACTTCCACTGCAGCAAGGGATTCTGGGAAATTACATGCAAATGAGCACACAGTGCTACCTTTTGCTTCAAAACCATTTTTAACATGGTTCCCTATAGGCTTAAGCTTGCTGCATGGTCACAGCTTTGAGCACAGCCAGGGCTGTCTGTGGGTGGGTTTGCTGGCTATGCATCTTAACCCTTGCTTTGCTCAAAGCTGTGACCATGCAGCAAGCTTAAGCCTATAGGGAACCATGTTAAAAATGGTTTTGAAGCAAAAGGTGGCACTGTGTGCTCATTTGCATGTCATTTCCCAGAATCCCTTGCTGCAGTGGAAGTGCTGTGTGCTGGGTGATAATGGTGAAAGGCGGGGTTGCAGACCTGTCTAAGACATGCAAATGAGCATACAGTAATATTTCCATTTGATATATATATATATATATATATATATATATATATATATATATATATTATATATATATATATACACAGTGTTCGACAATCCTATACATTTGCACGCCCGGTATAACATTGCGGGAATGAGGGTAACTGGACATTGAGGGACTGCGGATCTGGTAAGATCCCAGGCGGGATTGCTGCTTTAGATATTGTGAAGCGGGGACGTCCAGACGCTGGTTAAGGGGTTCAGGAAACTAGTCATTCACACCTGGCTTTTATTTCTAGATCCGACATTTACACACACACACACGCGCACACACACGTACACACACGTACACACACGTACACACACGTACACACACGTACACACATGTACACACACGTAACAAGGACTAATTGTAGTATAATGTAATACAATAATACATTTATGTCAAAAACGAATGTTGTTCTGACTAGGAATTTATTAAATGTATTTTATTTATATATTTTATTTTAAAGCGGGGTTGGGGGCGGGACCAGGGATGTGGTTGGGGGCGGGACTAGGTGGCGAGTAGATTTTTGGGTGATTTGTCGAACATTGTGTATATATATATATATATATATATATATATATATATATATATATATATATATATATATATATATAAACAGAATCTTTTAAAATTAGATTGCGCCTATAGCTGTTTTAGCAATATGTGAAAATATACAAAAACCCTCACTTGGGGATTTGACCAGTAAATTTATAGCAATATAATTCTACTATGCTAGTCAATATGAAAAATAAATAACATATATGAATGCACAACAATAAATGTATATACTAATGAAACAATGTTGTAGATGAATAACTGGGATATATACTATTATCAATGCTTTATGTTTAAAGAGAAGTTAATGAATATAACCATAAAAATGTAAATAAAATGTCCAAGAAAAGTTTAGAAAACCATAAAATATACATCCGATACTAGGATACTAGGATGCTGGTAGCCTTCTTCGTGGGCACTACTACTGCTGCGGCAGCTTTTATTCTTACTAATCACCGGCTTTTACCTGGCATGTTCCTGGAATGCCACGCTGTTCACCTGGAGCATGCCGGGCTCCTTTTGCCTTCCCAGCCAGGCGAATGCCCGGCTGACGCGCGGTTGATGTGTTAATTGATAATGGTTCAGGATTTACTAGGCTGCAATGCTTCGCGTGTCCGCCAGATGGCATAAATTCATGACTTGTAATGCGCCGAATCAGTAATGTGTCGGCTTGCAGGTGTTTCGTTTAAAAAAGAACCTGTACCACATTGTGCCATTGTAACTTGGCCTTGGCCTTGAGACTGAAGGAAGAGTTGCCAAAATGTATCAATTTAGGCTTTTCATATTAAAGAAAGACAAAGACCAGTTTCAGTTTGTGTTACACTATTCTCCAGAGACCCACCCGCCATGAGTGTTCAAGTGCAGCCTGCTTTCCAAAAACCTGACAGAAGCCCTAAAACAAAAGTTCCCACGCCAATTGACCTAGTTCCCACGCCAATTGCCGTAGTTCCTACGCCAATTGCGCGACCTGGCAGTAAAAAAACAGTGCAGCAAGCCTCTACAGTACATTTGTTACACTGGCAAAGGAGCAAATGGAAACAATGTGAGGCAATTCAACATGGTCTTTTATTGGTGGAGTCAGTACAAAAACATTTATTTACAATATTGAAACATTTAAAGTGCACAGCAATTCAAAACATCAACACACAATAATACATTCTGCAGCCTTTATTACATTCTTCTGCCACAAAACATTTTTGGTGCATGGGGCACAGGGAGTTAAAGTGACTTGCTTTTTATGTACTATATTTGGGGGTTGTCTTTGGGGGTTCATTCATCCAATTATTATGATTAACTGCCTTTTGAAATGACACTGCTGTTAACTATGTCAGCCACACACCTCCAGAGTTTTTAATCCCTCCCTAGCCAAGCGTCAATCGACTGAGTCACCCTAGCTAGCCTACAGTACCATCCCCCTCTCTCAACTAGGTCGTTGATCTGCTGCATACTTTATTGGCATTGTGTTCTTAATCCGCCCATAGCCGAGCTACAAACACAGTACGCCTGCGTCTAATCACACCATCCCCCTCCCCCAACCCTTAGAGGCCTGTTGTTTGAACGGTACTGTAATGCTTTGAAAAGTCCCCTCTCGAATTTGAAATGTAAATCTGATGTACAAAGCACTGTGAGAATTGAGAGTACACTGAGACAGTATTTCATCAGGGTGTGAAAATATTTGTCAGTCACTACTGTATGGTTTACAGTCACATGTTTTTAATACAATACTGTCCATTCTTTAATATCTTTAAAATAAAAATATATAAATCCTGTATACAGTATACTGTAAGTACATACTGTATAATGTAAAATAACCCGTTCTGTGGGTCTGAGCGGGTTGAAATTTACCTGGTCCCCATGCGGGAGGACCCTTGCCATAGTGGCAAAATATCAGCCTTCCAAGACCCCCGGAACCGGAGATACCAAAAGACAGTTTAAAAGCACATTAGCAAAGTGGCTTTTTTTCTGCCATGCAAGTCAATGGCAGAAACCTGAACTTTAACATCACCCTGACTCCGTTCTGTTGCCACGAGAGGGTCGCAATTTGCCATGCAATCCTGCCGCAACTAGGACTACATGGTGCCCGAATCTGAGCCCTCTAGCTCGAACCGAACCGGAGTTGTGGGTTCCAGGTTTCTGCTCATTCTGACTTAGCCGGTTCAAAGCTTTCTCCGCCATTGCGCTCAATGGTAGGACCCTCCTCGCCGGCGTGACCCTTTCTCGCCGCCATTACTGCTGGGACCCTGTTGGGGTCAAGTGAGGGGGTTCCTAACATCTAGGGGCCAAATAAATTTTATTTCTAGGTGCCCTAAAACAAAAGTTCCCACGCCAATTGACCTAGTTCCCACGCCAATTGCCGTAGTTCCTACGCCAATTGCGCGACCAGGCAGTAAAAAAACAGTGCAGCAAGCCTCTACAGTACATTTGTTACACTGGCAAAGGAGCAAATGGAAACAATGTGAGGCAATTCAACATGGTCTTTTATTGGTGGAGTCAGTACAAAAACATTTATTTACAATATTGAAACATTTATAAAGTGCACAGCAATTCTACCATCAACAAAACAAAACATTTTTGGTGCATGGGGCAAACGGAGTTAAAGTGACATTTTAAGTAACATCTCCTTTATTAAAGAAACCCAGTACTGTATACAGTACAGTGGGATGGTGCGCAACACTGTCAGTCAGACCTGAACCAGTTCAGCCCTAGAGGGCAGCAAACAGGGCAGGTTTTCAGGGCAACATTGAAAACCGTGCCTGTTTGCGGCCCTCAGGGACTGGAGTTGTGCATGTCCTGTGAAAAAAAACAATCAACAACATCTCCTTTGTTTAAGTACAGCAGGTACTGTAGGGCAAAACATGTACAGTACAGTACAGTTCAGCACAACAGTATGGTCTCACTGAAAGTCCTCCACATTGTCCATCCATGGCCGATTCCTTGCATGGTGCAAAACGCCATTAATGCAGTCTCTAACGCCTTTCATTACAGGATCTGTAACTGTATAAAAGCGCCGCAATTCTTCCACAATGTTTTTCCTTAAATTGGCAGGAAGGGCCTTTTTTTAGGCGATTCCCATCGTAGTTCACTTTGAACACCCACTCGCAGTACAATGTGTAGGGAACATGGTGCTTAAAATTGATCAAGGCATACTTGTGGGGTACACCAGCACTCATCACCCTATACTTCTCCCTAAGCGCTGCTGTCAGATCGCGCAGGGTGATGTCGGGCACTGTTTCGATGCGAGCGGGTGTAGGTCTTTTGGGAATGGGTGTGCTTGAGGCGACGGGCGATGGTAGGATGTCAGGGAGGAAGCTTTCCTCCGGTCGTGGTCGCCGTGTTGTCTCCTGGCGTGGTCTTGACGGGGTTGTCATGTCCTCCTCAATGGCATACATGTGCACTACATCTTGTGATGGAAGGGGGTCGAAGGGCCCATTCATCACATCCATGTCACCCTCCTGCTCCGGCGTCGGGGAAACAGGGGCATTAGCACCGAGCAAATAATGTATGCCCGCAATGTCAGCCTCTATCTTCTCCATCCGTTGATCCATCCGTTGCTCCATTTGTAGCACCCGTTGCTCCACATTTAACATGGTCTCCAGAAGCAGATCTATCTTTGCTAGCACAATAGAATTCCCGGGGAGATCCAAACTTATCCCATTCAGCATCTGGTCCAACGAGCTGCTTCTTGTGCATGGCATCTGGACATCTGGGGGGATGGGTGCAACGGAGGATGAGATGGGGGTTCCATGGAGAGAAGCGGCATCGATGGAGAGTGGAGGAGGTGACCTGTGGATACCCGGTAGAGGAGAAGCGGCAGCGTCGTCGAAGAAGGATGGAGAAGGTGACCTTTAGATTTCCGGGCGAGAAGCAGAGTCATCTAAGCGCAAAGGAGAAAGTGACCCGTGGATTTCAGAGGCGGCAGCGTCGTCAGATGGAACCGGAGAAGATGGGGGTGGAGAAGACGGGATGAAGATTTCCGGGACAGCTAAAGCAGAGTCGTCGAAGCATATGGGAAGTGGTCTGTGGGTCCGATGGGTTGGCTGCCATTCGTTTTGCGTAAAGAGCGTATTACCGTATATCTTCTTCACATAATGAGGCTTACGTCTAAGAAAACCCTTAGCCTTTGGGGTCAGCAGAAGGTTTTCTTTATTGGCCTTAGCCTGTCGCTTTGCCCTTGGCGTGGAAACGGCTCCTGCCTTTCGATTTTTCAGCATGACAGGCACGGCAGAGGTGAGTGGGTTCTTGGGTCCATAGAACCGGGGATGCTCCATGGAAGCAGGTGGCACAATGCAGTACAGTATCTGGACAAGGGCAAGTTCAGATAAAGATCATGGAGTGGTGGCCTATGCAAAGTGTGTGACCTTTCATGCATGGCGGCCAGGTACAGGTATTGAAAGTGGGCGTGTGAGTCATTACCGTATAAATACACCATCCATTTTGTGGATTGACTGCACATAGAATACACATCGACTAAACATCGAATATACATTCTTGTGTTTGTATTTCTTTCCACTCGCAGCAATGCCTGTTAAAAATATTTCAAAGGATCTCAGCATGCGAATTAAGGAGATGTACAGGAGCGGACACCGAATTGCTGCTATCCAACGCTGGTTAGCTACTTCTGACCTCGTTGTGCCATTAACCACCGTGAGCTATCATGCACAAGGAAAAAACAGAGACCGGAAAAAGGCACCAAGGGTAACAAACGCGTAAGTATATTTATAAAACTTAACAAAAAAAAAATATAGAAACTGTACTGTACATCTACAGTACAGTTCTGTATCTACTGTAATACTGTTGTTATTTCTGTTGATTTATATTACAACATACTGTACAGTAGTTTGTCTATTTATATTTATAGTACAGCAGTATACATTTTTTGTATATTTCAATTAATCTTACAACGGTATATACTGAATAGGATGTACTGTATATTTATATTTATATTAAAAAAGTATATTTATTTGGTATATTTATATTTATAGTACAACAGTATATATATTTTGTCTATTTATATTTATAGTACAGCAGTATACATTTTTTGTATATTTCAATTAATCTTACAATGGTATATACTGAATAGGATCTACTGTATATTTATATTTATATTAAAACAGTATATTTATTTGGTATATTTATATTTATAGTACAACAGTATATATATTTTGTCTATTTATATTTATAGTACAGCAGTATACATGTTTTGTATATTTCAATTAATCTTACAACGGTATATACTGAATAGGATGTACTGTACTGTATATTTATATTTATATTACAACAGTATATTTATTTGGTATATTTATATTTATAGTACAACAGTATACAGTACTGTATATATTTTGTCTATTTATATTTAATGTACTGTATATTACAACATTACATTTATATACATTTTATATTGCTGCATATTAATAAAACAATATAATTTCTTTACATTGTAGGGAGACAACTCTTCTGGTGGACAAAATAAGTGAGGAGATTGATGAGAGGAGTGCATTAAGGGTCAAATACACTCTGCAGGAAAAGCACAATATGACTGTATCTGAGAGCAGCATAAAGAAGATGAGACGCAGCATTGGATGGAAATATGGACGTGTGAGGTTAGTACTGGACAGTACAGGAGGTAAAAGTGTTGTTTCGCAAACTGTACTGCACTGTGCCGCAAATTTTTTTTATTTCTTGTCATTACAGAGCGTACCCCATGATACGGGACGCAAACAAAATCAAGAGAGTACTCCAGGCCCTGGCATGGATCGACAGCGGGGAGACTTTCCAGGATTGCATCTTCACTGATGAGTCTACTGTGTCGCTGGAGAGATTTGCACGATTTGCGTTCCACAAAAAAGGCCGCTTATCTTTGAAGCCGCGGCCAAAACACCCTGTGAAGCTGCATCTGTGGGGTGCCATCTCTAGGCGTGGACCAGGATGCATTGTCATCTTTGAAGGTAAAATGTATCAAATATAATGTCGCCTAATGCACTGTACTTGACTAGTGTTGCCTTACCATATGCACTGTACTGTACTATTGTGCAGTTTTTTGAGCACTTTTCTTTTCTTGCTATAGGAATCATGAATAAAGCTTACTTCCAAGACAACATTGTGCCCGAGATAGTGCAATACATCACACGCGACTTCACCAATGGTCACCGCTTCTACCAGGACAACGATCCCAAGCACACTGCGTCAACGGCGCATATCCTTGAGCGCGGCATCAACTGGGTGAAGACGCCAGCGGAGTAAGTGCAGTAGACCGTGTCCCATTTTTGTTCCCCACTGTTTTTAGCTCTTAAACCAATTGTCCTTTCTTTCCAATGACAGGTCGCCAGACTTCAATCCGATCGAAATGGTCTGGCATCAGCTGAAGGACCATATCCGGAAAGTGGTGAAACCCTCCAAAAAGGATGAGTGGTTGAAAGGCATACTGAGTTTTTGGAAAGATGTACTCACCGTGGAACGCTGCAATAAATATATAGACCATATTGCCACTGTGTTGCCCATTGTCATCGCGCGTAATGGGCAAGCATCAGGAAAGTAGTACTGTGCTGTAGTATTGTAAGTACAGTATGTTACAGGTAAGTATGGCAAATATTTTTTCTTTCCAGATAGTAAGAGCACTAGTACTGTATACTGTACAGTAGTTAGTGTCACGGTAGCTTGTGACAGGCTGTAATTTACACCAAAACTATACACTGGCGACACACTTTATTCGAGCTCGGCTAGTCCCACGAATTCGGGTATACCCGGGTGTATTGAGGTTTGTGACTGTTTTCTGCCCTAGTGCATTGAGGTATTTTCCATGCAGGGATTGAAGCATTTTATTCCTGCTGGCTGCAATACTGCACAGTACATATATATATACTGCATTACAATTCATGAATTTATGCCATCTGGTAGACACGCGAAGCATTGCAGCCTATTAAATCCTAATCATTATCATTTAACAGATCAGCCGCCCATCAGCCAGGCATGAACTCAGGCTGGGAAGGCAAATGCAACGGGGCTTGTCAGAGGTGAGGAGCGGCGCATTCCAGGTATCTGCCAGGTACATACCGGGTATTTGCTCGAATAAAGTGTGTCGGTGCAGTATATAAATATATATATATATACCTGGGTTTGAACTGGGACGAGACTTAGATATGATAAAATGTAATTTATTCCTTGATAAAGGTGAACACAACAGATATGTACAAATAACTCGCAAAATATAGACACTTACTTAAAGATTATAACAGAAGGCCATCAGGATACAGACTGGGCCACTTCTCCCATATATTTCAGTTGACATCACAGCAAGACAGGCAGGTCATACAGCAAAACCTGCATCATCCCAAGACCTTGCATAAAGACACAGGCCTGATGACATGCAGACATGAAGATCATGAAGAACATTTGCATGAAGAACAATTGGTAAAAGGTAGTTCTGACTTATATATCATTTTAACCTCTTCTTTCCCAGTTACGGCGCCGTGCCGTCTAGCAAAAGTCCCTTTGAAGCTTTTGAAGCTGACTGGGGACTTCCATTGTTCAGTGTGAAAAGTTACACTTAACTGGTTAGTTCCTTTTGGTCAGTTGGGTCAAGCATAAGCAATTAGCAATTTAGCCTTTGATGACCAGGCAATGTGAATCCTAGCCTTTCCTGCTCATTATCATAACAGGGGGTTTCAGTTTCTCAGAACTCAACCAAAATTTCATATTTACTGCAAATCATTGCCTAACTTCCGTTCTGAATTACATACAAGCAGGTGAGACATATTAATACATTCCGTCACACCTGACGCTCGCAGAGAGACCAAACATTACAGTGTAATATGAAAATTAATAGAGATATTAATAGCTGGCATTTCGCAGCAGTTACATATACAGTGTTTAGACTCCCAAAGATATGCTAAATCCCACTAATACTAATATGTAATTCTTAGCTTGGTCAGCCAAGGACATCTCATAATATTCTTACATTTAATAAGGACACCCATTCAGATATCCTCCTTGGGGTAGCCCCACCCTGGCCCCATCAATAAAACCTTTTGAAGCAGGCTTAAATTCTAGCATCCAGCTGGCCCATTCACACCTTCCTTTTGATAGGCACTTCCAGAGAGGAAGCTTGCATATCAAACGTGAATAGACTCAATGAGTCACAGCATTTGGCTATGGACAGTTTAAAAACTGCAAAAAGTCACTTTATCAAAAATATATGTCCCTCTTATGACAAAGTTATATTTTTAATATGTGGGTACTTGGGGGGTTCCCCGGAGGCTGCACCCCCAGATTCAGGGAGCTGGCGCACTCCGTTCCCAAATTACCAATTTTCAGGTAACTGTTTGTTCAGCACTGCAAATAACATTAACCCCTTAAGTCCCAGTGGGTGTGTTATGCAGACACTGATTAAACCAGAAACAATAAAACATGGGGGAACAGGGGAATAAGCATTTTCATGTTATAACAAGGATTAAATCACATTTCTGGGCCTCAGCCCAGTTAACCCCTTGTCTCCCTGGCGAGGTTAGAGGGTGGCCAAATGGGGGGGTAACCCCGTTAATCCCGGGCCAAACCCTCACTATCGTCACACCTCCCCCGCTCAAGGGGCCCGGGTACCCCAGCGGCCTCCCCATGGCCCTGGGATACCACTGGCGCTCTTGACGCACTCAATACGTCCTGAGGGATTGGCCTGGCAAAATTGTCCTCCGGCAATGACCAGTACATTGTCCTGCAAAGCCGGGCATTCTCCTTTGCCTCCCTCTGCCCCCCACCCAGTGCCTTGTGAACCAAGTCCATGGTGAAAGGGCTCCTGTGCAGACTATGCTGCACCTTGCCCAGAAACTGGCATATCTCTGCATCAACAGGAGACCAGCTATCAAGCACAGACCGTCGCTTCCCTGTCAACCAAGTCTGGGAAAGGGTTATGTAACTATTCTGTAGGGACCCTACCTGCCCAGGCTCTGTGCCACCCTGTAGCTGCTCCGCTATACTCCTGACTCTCCTCCCTGGCTGCCTATCTACCCACAGCCCTCCCTTTGGGAACCCTGGGGAATCTGTAGGGGGGTCACTCCTGGCCCGTCAGAGCAAGGGACTTTCTGCCTACCTAGCCCATCCCTCGCTTCTGCCAGCTGCCTGACACCCCACTGACTTCCTATCTTCCCTTGCTTCCCAGGGTCTCTCTGCCTAGCCTCCCCTAGGCCCAGCACCTCAGCCCCTGCTGATGACTCCTGCTGCTTACCTCCCTGCAGCCCACCTGCACTCCTCTCCTCCCTGGGCAATCCTAACCCAGACCCTGGAACTACCTGAGTGCACCTACCTCCCTGACCTTGTCTCCCCCTTACCAGTGATGAGCTCAGGGGCACCTCTCCAGATGCAACCGCCTTAGCGCTTGGCTGGCAGGTATCCCTGGGGTGGCACAAGCCTGCCACTGCCCCGGATACCCCCAGCCCATAGCTAGGCTGCAACAGGGGGTTGCTGATCTGAGAAACCCCCTGAGGCTCTGCCAGGGTAATGGGGGAATCTAGCTGCAATACCTGCTGCTGTACCTCCCCGGCTACCACTAGCCCTTCTTCTCCCACTGAGATCTGCTGCTGGCTACCTACCTGCAGCCTCCCCTCACTCCGCTTTTCCCTAGCTAACCCTAACCTGGGTCCTAGGGACACCTGAGTGAGGCCATCTCCCTGACACTGTCTCCCCCTTACCTGGGATGAGCTCAGGGGCACTTCTCCAGATGCAACCGCCTTAGCTCTTGGCTGGCAGGTATCTCTGGGGTGGCACAAACTGGCCACTGTCCATGATACCCCCAGCCCATAGCTAGGCTGCAACAGGGGGTTGCTGATCTGAGAAACCCCCTGAGGCTCTGCCAGGGTAATGGGGGATTCTAGCTGCCATACCTGCTGCTGTACCTCCCCGGCTACCACTAGCCCTTCTTCTCCCACTGAGAACTGATGCTGGCTACCTACCTGCAGCCTCCCCTCACTCCGCTTCTCCCTAGCTAATCCTAACCTGGATCCTAGGGACAACTGAGTGAGGCCATCTCCCTGACACTGTCTCCCCATTACCAGGGATGAGCTCAGGGGCACCTCTCCAGATGCAACCGCCTTAGCGCTTGGCTGGCAGGTATCCCTGAGGTGGCACAAGCCTGCCACAGCCCCGGATACCCCCAGCCCATAGCTAGGCTGCAACAGGGGGTTTCTGATCTGAGAAACCCCCTGAGGCTCTGCCAGGGTAATGGGGGACTCTAGCTGCAATACCTGCTGCTGTACCTCCCCGGCTACCACTAGCCCTTCTTCTCTCACTGAGATCTGCTGCTGGCTACCTACCTGCAGCCTCCCCTCACTCCGCTTCTCCCTAGCAAACCCTAACCTGGGTCCTAGGGACACCTGAGTGAGGCCATCTCCCTGACACTGTCTCCCCCTTACCAGGGATGAGCTCAGGGTTGCTGGTGCAGATGCACCCACCTTAGCTGCTGGCTGGCAGGTAATCTGGGGGTGGTCTAACTGTGCCACAACCCCTGGTACCTCCAGCCCAGAGCAAGGCTGCAACAGTGGGGCTCTTAACTGAGAGTCCCCTTGCTGCTCCGCCAGGGTAATGGGGAAGTCCAGCTGCCCTACAAGCTGCCCTTTCTTCCCCTCCCCTGGTACCCCTATCTCCTGCCACCCCCCGGTCACCCCTATAGTGAAACAACAGGGTACAGTCTTAGGGAAACATAAGTCAGAGTCAGTCTGCGACTTGGTCTGGCTTACCTTGCTTGTCCCCGCAGAGACTGCCGCCTTCGTTGGTCCCAATTGCAGGGGGACTGGAGCGGCCGCCGGCGGCCCCATCTGGGCTTGGCAGCACCGGGCCGCTGCCGCAACAGCGCCCGGGTTGGGTACAGGTAAAACAGTGCAGGACAAGGGCCCCAGGTCTTTGTGGAGGAACACAGCTCCATGCAAACTTGGTAAAATAACCCCCTCCCGCAAACCCTGTCCCTCCCCCCAAATAAAACTGCCGCCGGCAGGATGCCGGAGTGGCGGCTTCTTCTCTGCCGCCGCCGCTGGTTCTCCACCGGGATCAGGTGGATGGCCGCTGCTCTCCGCCGCTGTTGCTGATGCAGCCCGTCCAGGTTCTCCAGGAGACGTCCCGAGGAGGGTTGTCGCCCCGGCTGGGCGGGAGCCATCAGAGGATGCCGCTAACTGGGTCATCTTTTCCGCAGCTCGTGAGCGTTGGCCCTGAGGGGCTTCATCGCCTGACCGCGCACGGTCAGGGCACTGGGCAATATTGTGGCCCATTTGTTGGCAGTGCCGCAGCAACTGCCCGTGCTTCTCCGCCACCGGTGGACTAACCCCAGCAAGGGGCAACGGAGTCCAGAGCGGAGTTGCTGGAGCGCCGGGCTCATTCCGGAGCTTCTCCGCTGCTGGTGGACTAACCCCAGCAAGGGGCAACGGAGTCCAGAGCGGAGATGCTTGAGCACCGGGCTCTGGGAGGGGATAAGCGGGTCGGATCATTGCCAGCTTCAGCTGCTCGAGCCGCTCTGCCGGGGACATCTCTCCCTGCGCAAACATCAGGGCCAGCAATTCTGGGTAAAATGGACTGGCCGCCGCAACGGCCAATACCTCTCCTGGTGCAAGACTTCCATGGTCTCCGAGACCACCCGCTCCCTCCACAAGTCTCTGCCGTCCCGGAGCTGGGTCCCTTCCCTGCTCTCCGGGCGGTGTGATGGTTACAGCAGCTGCAGCTGTGGATCTTTGCTCAGCCTGCCTGGTTTCATGCTCACCGATTGCTGTCTCTCTCTCAGCCTTGCTGGCTGCTGGTCCCCGCGCCGACTTGATGCACCCCTCCGGTCTCAGTGCCCGGCTCCTGTCAGACGGATGGCCGGCACTTTGGTTCTGAAGGCAATGCTTCTCACAAGTAGGGGAACAGTGAGGAGGTGCCATATCTTGTGTTATATGTTGTACACTGTGTGTTCAATATCTTTAGTCCCAGGAACTTGCAATTACCATCACGTTCCCACTGGATCACAGTACCCCGTAGAATACTGTAATCCAGGTCCAGTTCTATCCCACCGCTGCCACCAGCTAATTACAAGCTTGTCACGGAAGCTTGTGACAGGCTGTAATTTACACCAAAACTATATGTAAATATATATATATACCTGGGTTTGAACTGGGACAAGACTTAGATATGATAAAATGTAATTTATTCCTTGATAAAGGTGAACACAACAGATATGTACAAATAACAGGCAAAATATAAACACTTACTTAAAGATTAGGACAGAAGGCCATCAGGATACAGACTGGGCCACTTCTCCCATATATTTCAGTTGACATCACAGCAAGACAGGCAGGTCATACAGCAAAACCTGCATCACCCCAAGAACTTGCATAAAGACACAGGCTGATGACATGCAGACATGAAGATCATGAAGAACATTTGCATGAAGAACAATTGGTAAAAGGTAGTTCTGACTTATATATCATTTTAACCTCTTCTTTCCCAGTTACGGCGCCGTGCCGTCTAGCAAAAGTCCCTTTGAAGCTTTTGAAGCTGACTGGGGACTTCCATTGTTCAGTGTGAAAAGTTACACTTAACTGGTTAGTTCCTTTTGGTCAGTTGGGCCAAGCATAAGCAATTAGCAATTTAGCCTTTGATGACCAGGCAATGTGAATCCTAGCCTTTCCTGCTCATTATCATAACAGGGGGTTTCAGTTTCTCAGAACTCAACCAAAATTTCATATTTACTGCAAATCATTGCCTAACTTCCGTTCTGAATTACATACAAGCAGGTGAGACATATTAATACATTCCGTCACACCTGACGCTCGCAGAGAGACCAAACATTACAGTGTAATATGAAAATTAATAGAGATATTAATAGCTGGCATTTCGCAGCAGTTACATATACAGTGTTTAGACTCCCAAAGATATGCTAAATCCCACTAATACTAATATGTAATTCTTAGCTTGGTCAGCCAAGGACATCTCATAATATTCTTATATTTAATAAGGACACCCATTCAGATATCCTCCTTGGGGTAGCCCCACCCTGGCCCCATCAATAAAACCTTTTGAAGCAGGCTTAAATTCTAGCATCCAGCTGGCCCATTCACACCTTCCTTTTGATAGGCACTTCCAGAGAGGAAGCTTGCATATCAAACGTGAATAGACTCAATGAGTCACAGCATTTGGCTATGGACAGTTTAAAAACTGCAAAAAGTCACTTTATCAAAAATATATGTCCCTCTTATGACAAAGTTATATTTTTAATATGTGGGTACTTGGGGGGTTCCCCGGAGGCTGCACCCCCAGCTTCAGGGAGCTGGCACACTCCGTTCCCAAATTACCAATTTTCAGGTAACTGTTTGTTCAGCACTGCATATAAGATTAACCCCTTAAGTCCCAGTGGGTGTGTTATGCAGACACTGATTAAACCAGAAACAATAAAACATGGGGGAACAGGGGAATAAGCATTTTCATGTTATAACAAGGGTTAAATCACATTTCTGGGCCTCAGCCCAGTTAACCCCTTGTCTCCCTGGCGAGGTTAGAGGGTGGCCAAATGGGGGGGTAACCCCGTTAATCCCGGGCAAAACCCTCACTACAGTTACTTTTTTCTTTACAGAGAGAGCAGCACCAGCCATCAGGTTACAGTACATAGAATTTAACAGTAGTCAGAGTATAAAGTAGTTCCAGTACAGTATACAGTACACTAGTTTGACAGTACTACAGTAACTGCCTACTACAGTAACTGCCCCATTTTTTTTCTTTCCAGACAAAGCTGCACCGGCCACCTACAGTAGTTCTGCCATAATACAGTACAGTAACTGCACACATTTTTGGTTTTCTTGTCGTTCCAGGAAAAACGGTGGCCTAGGGGGATGGGGGCGTTGTGTCCAGTCAAATCTGCTTGTACAGTCAAATGTACAGTATATAAACAGCAGCAATGATGTACACAAAACCTCTCCTCTCTCAATGAACTACTATACTGCAGACAGAATGAGGAAAAGATAAAGACTAAAGAAAAATTAATTTTACTATACAGTATATACAGTACAGTATATTATACAGTACATTACAGTACTGTACTGTATATACTGTAGTATTAACTAATATTCTTATAAATGTGCATTACTCATGTTTCCCCATGTTTCACAAAGGTTTTCCAAATGGTTATCCAATTTCAAGCTGCCAAAATAACTTAATAAAGACTGCATTACTGTATGTATTATTCCTGATTATTTAAAAAAAAAAAAATATTTATTCACTTTCCTGCGAATCATAATCATTTACAGCCACCCCTACAGTGCACCAATGAATTATTTTATTTATTTATTTATAAAATATTTTACCAGGATTTATACCAGGATTTATATATTTTTATTTTAAAGATATTAAAGAATGTACTGTATTGTATTAAAAACATGTGACTGTAAACCATACAGTAGTGACTGACAAATATTTTCACACCCTCATTAAATACTGTCTCAGTGTACTCTCAATTCTCACAGTGCTTTGCACATCAGATTTACATTTCAAATTCGAGAGGGGACTTTTCAAAGCATTACCGTTCAAACAACAGGCCTCTAAGGCTTGGGGGAGGGGGATGGTGTGATTAGAAGCAGGCGTGCTGAGTGTTTGTAGCTCGGCTATGGGCGGATTAAGAACACAATGCCAATATGCTTGGCTAGGGAGGGATTAAAAACTCTGGAGGTGTGTGGCTGACATAGTTAACAGCAGTGTCATTTCAAAAGGCAGTTAATCATAATAATTGGATGAATGAACCCCCAAAGACAACCCCCAAATATAGTACATAAAAAGCAAGTCACTTTAACTCCCTGTGCCCCATGCACCAAAAATGTTTTGTGGCAGAAGAATGTAATAAAGGCTGCAGAATGTATTATTGTGTGTTGATGTTTTGAATTGCTGTGCACTTTAAATGTTTCAATATTGTAAATAAATGTTTTTGTACTGACTCCACCAATAAAAGACCATGTTGAATTGCCTCACATTGTTTCCATTTGCTCCTTTGCCAGTGTAACAAATGTACTGTAGCGGCTTGCTGCCCTGTTTTTTTACTGCCTGGTCACGCAATTGGCGTAGGAACTAGGTCAATTGGCGTGGGAACTTTTGTTTTAGGGCATCTAGAAATAAAATTTATTTGGCCCCTAGATGTTAGGAACCCCCTCACTTGACCCCAACAGGGTCCCAGCAGTAATGGCGGCGAGAAAGGGTCACGCCAGCGAGGAGGGTCCTACCATTGAGCGCAATGGCGGAGAAAGCTTTGAACCGGCTAAGTCAGAATGAGCAGAAACCTGGAACCCACAACTCCGGTTCGGTTCGAGCTAGAGGGCTCAGATTCGGGCACCATGTAGTCCTAGTTGCGGCAGGATTGCATGGCAAATTGCGACCCTCTCGTGGCAACAGAACGGAGTCAGGGTGATGTTAAAGTTCAGGTTTCTGCCATTGACTTGCATGGCAGAAAAAAAGCCACTTTGCTAATGTGCTTTTAAACTGTCTTTTGGTATCTCCGGTTCCGGGGGTCTTGGAAGGCTGATATTTTGCCACTATGGCAAGGGTCCTCCCGCATGGGGACCAGGTAAATTTCAACCCGCTCAGACCCACAGAACGGGTTATTTTACATTAAATTCACGCAATTGGCGTGGGAACTACTTAGGGCCGCGGTCAAGTTCACGGGCAATTGGCGTGGGAACTTCTGTTCTAGGGCACCTAGAAATAAAATTCTTTTTGCCCATAGATGTTAGGCACTGTATACCACTGTACAGTATACTGTGGAAGACAAATAATGACACGATACTGTATATGTAGAATAAATGCATAGTTTTATTTAATCAGGGTTTATTACACATGGTGGATAGTCCAAATCAAAGTCCTTTGGTGATTGATGATGGAAGATGAGCAAAATGCAGATTCCCTCCAAGACGTGACGTGGTATATGAAAAATAAAATGAGAAAATTATAGTGCAGTATGTCAGTATTGTGGACATAAAAACATATAACACTAACAACATACAACAAACAAGACAGACTAACAACAGCAACAAGCCAGACTGTAAATAATAAAAAAAAAGATATTTATTAACAACTAATGCAGGATTCCGGAGGGTATCACACACCAATCCGGGGGGGGGGGGTAAAATCGTTACCCTACTCACAGAATAAAGGATATTGGAAAGCAGCAGGACTGGAAACACTTTCGGTGGATCCAAGATGGCGACCGGAGCTCTCTCTCTGTCGTCCCCATGTGTGGCAGGTGCTGTTTGGAGCTTCAAAGACGCAGGAACAGTGATGCTGCTGCGCGGACGCAGCGTCACGCTCTCTCCTCCTGCCGGTCTCCTATTCTCCTGCTCTGTGTGTGTAGATCCTCCCCCTCACCTACGGCCGGGCGGTGTGCTCCCCAACTCCAGAAATCAATTGCTTCTAAAAACGGTATCTTCCCAACGCGTTTCGTGCGCATGCGCGCACTTCTTCAAGGGATGTCGCTACCCCTGAATCTGGATAGTTTATATACACCCAGTCCACAATTCCGATTGGTTAATGTTACAATTGACAATGAGTTAACTGCGTGACTGCCAGAATGGAGGTAGCAATCAGGAACAGCCTGGCTAAACATACATACAATGAATAAAACAAGACAAAACAACATTGAAACATTAAAAAACTTTAAAAATACTAAAATATTTAAATAATGAAAGAAGCTCACAGGGAGGGAAAATATTATAAAAAAGCCTTCAATTCAAAGTCTATATTTAACCCCCTCGGTGAGAGTGTCTTCAATTCATAAATCCAGTATGCTTCCCGCATACTGGCATGATTGAGTCTATTCCCACCTCGGGGGCCAGCTTGCACCTCCTCAATGGCCTGACACCTTAAGCCTATAGGGTTCTTATTGTGGCATAAAAGAAAGTGATGAGAAACACTATGTGTGACTAGTCCTTTTCTTATATTATAAATATGTTCATAGACACGTCTCTGATAGGATCTCCCCGTCCTGCCGACATATTGCAAGCCGCAAGGGCATTGCAGCAGATAAATTACAAAAGTTGAATGACAGTTAATAAATGTTTTTATCGGGTAAGTCTTAGAGGTGACCATAGATGTAAATTGCCTAGCATTTTTACTAAAGGAACAAGCCACACATTTCGCACAAGTAAAGAAACCCATAATGTTCCCTATCTGTTTTGATTTGTGCTGTTTGATGGGACAGCTGGGGGCTAGTTTCGATTTTAAGTTATTGGCCCTTGTGAATATTATATTTGGCTTTTTGGGCAAAATATCCACCAGATCTTCATCTTTAAGTAAAATGGGCCAATATTTATTCAAAATGTGCTTAATTTTCGGGGCCATTTCGTTGTACTGAGTGATAAATGAAATTTGATTGTTATATCTCTCAGTGCTCTCTTTTTTCTTTACATTATAATTGAGTAAAGTGTCTCTTTGAAGGTTATCAACCTGATCGAATGCTTTATCAATAAGATCTTCTGAGTATTTTCTCATGATGAATTTATTTTTCAAATCCCTTGCCTGTGTCCTAAATGTTTCTTCATCAGTGCAGTTACGTTTAAGACGTACTAGCTGGCCCTTTGGGATATTCCGTAGCCACTGTGGATTATGGTGGCTATCTGCGTGTACATAATTGTTCGCCTGTACTGGCTTGAAGAATGTCTTGGTGCATATAGTGTTGTTCCTAATATAAATGTGAAGGTCCAAAAAGTCTATACATTCCGTGCTAAAATTACAAGTGAATTTAAGATTATAGTGATTGTGATTAAGATAAGTGCAAAAATCATCAAGTGAAGTTTGGCTACCCGACCAAACAAAAACCACATCATCAATGTAGCGCCGCCACAGCACAAGGCCCGCCCCTAGTGGGCAGTTGTTCCAAATGAACTCCTCCTCCCAACTGTCCATGAATAAATTAGCATAGCTAGGAGCAAACCGCGTGCCCATGGCGGTGCCACATTTCTGAATGTAGTAGTGTGAGTTAAAGGTGAAATAATTATGTGTTAAAATAAACCTAATACCATCAACCAGAAAATCCCTTTTGCCAGGTGAATAGTTGTTCACCTGTTCCAACTTGCGAGACAAATTATAATAGTGAAATTAATTCAAACCATATGGTGGATAGTCCAAATCAAAGTCCTTTGGTGATTGATGATGGAAGATGAGCAAAAAAACCATCAACATTTTATCCCAAGTTTGCACAAGGGCATTTGGTCAGTTCTTTTGTGGAGATGGTGAACACGGATCTTGAAAATTCATGTCGTACATACAAAATCAAGTATGACAATTTTAATGTACAGGAGAAGGAAGCTGTTTCCAGTTTAGAAAAGAACGATTCAATAGTCATCAAATGTGCTGATAAGGGGGGGGGGGTATTGTGGTCATGGATAAGGATTATTACATCAATGAGTCCATGAGACTATTGGGTGATACGACCACATACCTCCCCCTCACAGGCGACCCTGTAGTTCAATTTAAGGCCGAACTTGGTAACCTGCTGACTACTGGCTTGAAGAATGGGGTTATATGTGAGGATGAGTTTAATTTTTTATCCATAGAGTTTCCACGCACTCCTTTATTTTACTTTATACCCAAAATTCACAAACATTTAACTGCACCCCCTGGGAGACCTATTATTTCGGGTATTTCTTCCCTCACTTCTAATTTATCACAATTCATTGACCATCACCTCCAACCAATTGTCACAGGTGTCCGGTCCTATTTGAGAGACACGACGCATGTATTACAAATTTTAAAAGATCTTGAGTGGCAGCCTGGATATATATTAGTTACAGCTGATGTCACATCACTGTACACAGTGATTGATCATCAACTAGGCTGCCAAGCCGTGTCTCGCAAGTTGGAACAGGTGAACAACTATTCACCTGGCAAAAGGGATTTTCTGGTTGATGGTATTAGGTTTATTTTAACACATAATTATTTCACCTTTAACTCACACTACTACATTCAGAAATGTGGCACCGCCATGGGCACGCGGTTTGCTCCTAGCTATGCTAATTCATTCATGGACAGTTGGGAGGAGGAGTTCATTTGGAACAACTGTCCACTAGGGGCGGGCCTTGTGCTGTGGCGGCGCTACATTGATGATGTGGTTTTTGTTTGGTCGGGTAGCCAAACTTCACTTGATGATTTTTGCACTTATCTTAATCACAATCACTATAATCTTAAATTCACTTGTAATTTTAGCACGGAATGTATAGACTTTTTGGACCTTCATATTTATATTAGGAACAACACTATATGCACCAAGACATTCTTCAAGCCAGTACAGGCGAACAATTATGTACACGCAGATAGCCACCATAATCCACAGTGGCTACGGAATATCCCAAAGGGCCAGCTAGTACGTCTTAAACGTAACTGCACTGATGAAGAAACATTTAGGACACAGGCAAGGGATTTGAAAAATAAATTGATCATGAGAAAATACTCAGAAGATCTTATTGATAAAGCATTTGATCAGGTTGATAACCTTCAAAGAGACACTTTACTCAATTATAATGTAAAGAAAAAAGAGAGCACTGAGAGATATAACAATCAAATTTCATTTATCACTGAGTACAACGAAATGGCCCCGAAAATTAAGCACATTTTGAATAAATATTGGCCCATTTTACTTAAAGATGAAGATCTGGTGGATATTTTGCCCAAAAAGCCAAATATAATATTCACAAGGGCCAATAACTTAAAATCGAAACTAGCCCCCAGCTGTCCCATCAAACAGCACAAATCAAAACAGATAGGGAACATTATGGGTTTCTTTACTTGTGCGAAATGTGTGGCTTGTTCCTTTAGTAAAAATGCTAGGCAATTTACATCTATGGTCACCTCTAAGACTTACCCGATAAAAACATTTATTAACTGTCATTCAACTTTTGTAATTTATCTGCTGCAATGCCCTTGTGGCTTGCAATATGTCGGCAGGACGGGGAGATCAGAGACGTGTCTATGAACATATTTATAATATAAGAAAAGGACTAGTCACACATAGTGTTTCTCATCACTTTCTTTTATGCCAAAATAAGAACCCTATAGGCTTAAGGTGTCAGGCCATTGAGGAGGTGCAAGCTGGCCTCCGAGGTGGGAATAGACTCAATCATGCCAGTATGCGGGAAGCATACTGGATTTATGAATTGAAGACACTCTCACCGAGGGGGTTAAATATAGACTTTGAATTGAAGGCTTTTTTATAATATATTCCCTCCCTGTGAGCTTCTTTCATTATTTAAATATTTTAGTATTTTTAAAGTTTTTTAATGTTTCAATGTTGTTTTGTTTTGTCCTATTCATTGTATGTATGTTTAGCCAGGCTGTTCCTGATTGCTACCTCCATTCTGGCAGTCATGCAGTTAACTCATTGCCAATTGTAACATTAATCAATCGGAATTGTGGACTGCGTGTATATAAACTATCCAGATTCAGGGGTAGCGACATCCCTTGAAGAAGTGCGCGCATGCGCACGAAACGTGTTGGGAAGATACCGTTTTTAGAAGCAATTGATTTCTGGAGTTGGGGAGCACACCGCCCGGCCGGAGGTGAGGGAGAGGATCTACACACACAGAGCAGGAGAATAGGAGACCGGCAGGAGGAGAGAGCGTGTGAGTAGGGTAACGATTTTACCCCCCCCCCCCCCGGATTGGTGTGTGATACCCTCCGGAATCCTGCATTAGTTGTTAATAAATAGCTTTTTTTTTATTATTTACAGTCTGGCTTGTTGCTGTTGTTAGTCTGTCTTGTTTGTTGTATGTTGTTAGTGTTATATGTTTTTATGTCCACAATACTGACATACTGCACTATAATTTTCTCATTTTATTTTTCATATACCACGTCACGTCTTGGAGGGAATCTGCATTTTGCTCATCTTCCATCATCAATCACCAAAGGACTTTGATTTGGACTATCCACCATATGGTTTGAATTAATTTCACTATTATAATTGGCGCCGACATTATCTTTTTTCCTTTCTATGCTGAGTTACTGACTGTACAGTTAGTTTTTGTCTGGCTGCCACTCTTCATTAATCGTCCCATTAGGGGTTTATGTTTTTTAGCGCTGTTTTGCACCGTCTTTTCTGTTTTTAGGGTTTATTACACAGTATACTGTACGGCCGGAAAACATCAGCATACAGTACAATATTATCCATCGAAATCCCCCCATTAGCCGTTTTCTTTTCTGAGGAAAAAAAAAGAAAAGTTTTAATGTACAGTAATGGTCAGCCCCCTAAAGAAGTACCCAGCCTGCCCCACCAAAATAATACGGCAACAAGACAGTACTCACCATAGAATTAAAATTCATTTTCCCCCAGATGTTAGGAACACCCTCACTTCACCCCAACAGGGTCCGAGCATGTACAGTACTGTACTTTAAAATAAATTAAATATGCAATTTTACTATTACTGCACGCGCACGCACAGACTGTGTACTGCAAGTTGAACCGCGAAGTTATTAGACTTCAGAGACAACAGCTCGCAAACACCCCCATGCGTTTTTACACGGCATTGCAGTATTGCAGCCAGCGGGAATAAAATGCTTAAATCACAGCCGCGAAAATAACGCTATATACCCCGGGAGAAAACGACACAAAACCGCACATCACCGGGATCTTCTGAAATTCACGGAGCTAGCCAAGTAAGAATAAAGTTGGTTGCCAGTGTAACTTCCATCACACGAACTGAATGGAAAAGAAAAGAAGAAAAAGCGCCCGATCCTGGTGTGATATCGTTGATAAAAATGTAATACACTTGAACATAGACAAAAACTCACAAACTTCCAAAGTTTTGTGCGTGTTATGAGTAAAACCTCATGCTCCAGCATCAAACAGGAAACTGCTACACTTGTAATGCTCCCACGATCATCTCATCATGTGTCCTCCCGAATGGGTGTTACCACTTGGAGAGTCCTCCGGCAACCAGAAGCAGGCCCGCAGTGTTCCAAATAGGAAAAGTTCTCAAGCTCCAGAGCAGAGTGCAGAGTGCCCCGGAGCAGCGATTTGAATAATTACCATACTACTTCTCAGCAGCACGTCACCCTACGCGTTTCCTCAGTCAAGCTGATTTAACCAGGGGATGGTTTCTGGGTACATACAACCATACTATATACTCCAAGAAACCAATCAAAAGAGACTAGCTTAAATCTACACCTGTGTGCATGTTAATTACATTTCTCTTGCTTTCCAAATGTTATAAATGTAGCAGAAAGTTTATACAATTAAATAAAACGTTGCAATACAACCACATTAATCTATAATCAAAGCATATATATTGGATAACAATACATAATATTATGCTAAATAGATGGAGGAAAAAGATAAAGAACAAGCTCTATCTTTTAGGCTTATGTAGAGAACAGCAACATTTCATTACTAATGATTTAATGAAACACTCAATTTATTTAGGAATGAGTTGTGGATATCATACACCACTTTTATTAAAAAGGCAAGCCGTTGTTAACTATGCTACTTGCTTACAATTTTACCCAGATGAAAAGTTGATCCCACCGGTTAAACCACACCTGATCTAGAATGAGACAAATGGTCAATAAAGATAAAACATACCATACAGATTGTGATTTGAATACACTTCAATGTTCTTAACATATATTAATACATAACAGGTCAATACAGGAATACCCTGGTTTAAGGACTCTCACTTTATGTACACTCGCGAGTAAGGACATATCGCCCAATAGACAAACGGCAGCTCACGCATGCGCCTGTCAGCATGTCCTGAACAGCAATACCAGCTCCCTACCTGTCCCGAAGCTGTGCGCAAGCGGGGAGACTATAGAGCCTGTTACAAATGCATGTATATGACGATTGCAGTAAAGTATATGCATTGATAAGTGGAAAAAAGCTAGTGCTTCACTTTAACTACATTTTCGCTTTACATACTATACATGCTCTGGACCCATTGCGTATGTTAATGCGGGGTATGCCTGTAATTCTATAGAGTTGAAAATCAAATGGAGAACCAGAGCACAGAGCATTATCTACATATATGTACCAGATTTACTATAAATCTCTTAGTACTATTTTTTATTATTATTATATTAACTCCATTATTCCTAAAGGGATATACTATCAAGAGAACAGACAAAGCAAACTACCCACATTGCCAAGAAATTCAATAACTGACAGTCCCATATTTGTTTATATATAAATGTATACCAATATTTAAAACTTAGACTATATAGGAATTACTGCTGCGGCCAAGTTTATTCGAGCATTTGCCCGTTCTTGGCCGCAGCAGTAGCCTGGCGCGCGCCCGAGAGTGACGGGCGCGCGCCGAAGCAGCGGAAGAGCGCCCTCCGATCGGGGCGCTCTCCCTACCGCTGCCGGGTCCGCCGGGTCCCCCGGAACCCCCTGCCGCTGTCCCGCGATCGTGGGACACCAGGGCTCCCTCGGGGAGCCCCTGGACGCGCGTGCAGGGGGCGCACGCTCCCGAAGACGCGTGACCGCGCGTCTATGACGCGCGGCACGCCGAGGGGCGGCCACTAGCAAGCCGGGAAATCTCCCGGCTTGCGGTACCGGCCACACTCTAATAAAGTGTGTCGGTAGTGTAATCACTTGAAAGAAATCAGTAATTGTATACCATGAAAAATTAATAAATTAAATGAAATAAATGAATTGTTGCTATAACCTTACGTGTATATGTAAGGACAAAATATACAGTATATAAATTGTGATGGATTAATAAATGAATATCTTTAATATATGTAAACACCATGAATATAGTGATAAAAGTGAGACTTGTAATATGAGATTAACAATGTATATGTGCATAATTTATAAATATCTTTCTATATACTATGAAAGTGAAAAAAATATTTTTGTTAAATTAATTCGGAATTAATGTAATGGATTAATATATTGAATATATTTAAACCCATAAATGTGACAATCAAAGTGCAATTTCCTATATTGATAAACAATGTGTATGTGAATATTTTATAAATATGAAGAGTGCTAGTTTTTATTGTTATATATTCTTGTATTTCTTCTTTTATTGTTATTTAGTTGTTATTTTTCTTTTATTATTATATATATATATTTTTTAAATTATTTTTTTTGTTTATGTGTTGTAACTCCAACCAAAGAACCTCTCTAGAACAGGAGACAGAGGGAATATGCCAAGCATATTCAAACCAGACCTCTATACCACATCGATAGACAGGATGAGGAGATACATTTATCCATTCATACAACAGTGCTAATGTCAATGCAATCATTTAGACCTATTGGACTTAAAGTATTTAGTACATAAATCCAGTAGGTCTCTCTCAGATTTAATTTCTTGTGCCTATCCCCACTTAATAAAGTGGGTGAAATGGCTTCAAACCCCTTTACTGAAAGTATGGTCGGATCTTTATTGTGCTTTGCCAAATAATTTTGGGATACACTATGTGTTTGTAACCCATGTACTGTATGACATTCCTACGATGTTCCAGGAAGCGCGTACTTAAAGTACGCTCTGTCCTTCCCACATATTGAATACCACAAGGACAAATGATTGCATAGACTATAAATGTTGACAAAGAATTGATATGGCCCTGTACTTGGTGTACCGATCCATTTGAATGTGAGATGATGTTACCTACTTTATTAAGATGCTTGCCAGTTAAGCATCTCATTCTCCCACAAGAAAAGTTACCATTAGTTATTTTATTCTTCAATTTGTGATCTTTAGACGTTTTTAATCTATTAGGTGCTATTAATGTTTTTTATATTCCTAGCTTTCTGGAAAACAATCGATGCTCTGGGTGGTAGTATTGGACCAACTACTGGATCATTTAACATGATCCCCCAGTGTTTATTCAGGATGGATTTGATTTTTGTTGCTGCATTATTAAATTGTGTAACAAAAACTGGTGTTATTGAATTTCTTTCTTTCCCATCAATCTTCCACCCCCCAGAAGAACATCATTTTTTCTTTTTAGATTCCATTTGCCCTACTTGTTTGAATGTTTCTTGAATAATGTGTTTGTTATAACCCTTTCCCACAAGAGAACAATTTCTCCTGACCCTGAAAAATTGGCCCCGGGGCATGTTTTCCAACCATTTTTTGTAATGGTTGCTACTGTTGTGCAGATAGCTATTTGTCACCACTTTTTTGAAATGTGTTCTGGTGATAATGTGATCACTCTCATCTACCATTAATTCAAGATCTAGAAATATGGCTCTCCTCTTATTTGTTTTAAATGTAAATCTCAGTCCCATACCATTGTTGTCAAAATACTCAAAATGTTAATCAAATCATCTAACTCACCATCCAAAATTAATATGAGATCGTCTATGAAATGGCCATAGAACACCAGACCTGCCCCAATACCGCGTCCACCCAAATATGAAGATTCTCCCACAATCCCATGTAGAGGTTAGCGTAGCTAGGGGCAAATCTGGTGCCCATGGCCGTTTCACAGACCTATAAATAATAAGTGTCCTCAAAAACAAAATAATTGTGCTTCAAAATAAATGTAATGGCTTTCAAAATAATTATTTTGGTATAGTGCACAATTTAGGATCAGTATTTAAAAAGTGCTCAACCGCCCCCAAACCTCTGGTGTGATTTATACATGTATACAATGAGGCCACATCACGTGGCCCAAATGATTTCCAGGGGATATTGGAGATGGAGTTGATGATATGCAGCGTGTCTCTCAAATATGATCTCAATTTGACCACAAACGGTTGTAAAAAGCAGTCAACATATTGGGACACGCTGGACATCATTAACTCGACCCCCGAGACAATAATTCTCCCTGGAGGTTGTTCAATATTTTTGTGTAGCTTTGGAATGTGGTAAAATACCGGTGTTCTAGGACATTTATTGTAAAGAAAATTGCATTCTAGTTTGTTAATCACACCTATAGATTGGGCCTCTAATAGTAAGCTCTTGAATTCCCTCTGATACAACTCCATTGGATCTCGTTCTAGAATGACATATGAAGAACTGTCCACCAGGAGTTAATCTGACCTATCCTGAAGGACAATCCCTCTAATATATATATTTGTAAAGAGTCATGTATATTCAGGAATCCATTTAGTGGCGTCCATCAGCTGAATCTCTCATTACCGGCTTATTTAAGCTTCTGGGGTTGCTATGGAGATCAGTCAAGTGTACACAGAGTGATGCGCATGTGTGTCGTTAATTCCTGGCCAGTGCTCAACACTGAGGAATGCAATGATGGTTCGCGGAGGAACCCAAAAGGGACAAGTGTATGTGATGGGGAGCATGAAGGGACGGGTAGACAGTGCTGGTGCTGTGGAAAAATTAGTGGAGAGAAGTAATGCTGCGAGGTATGTGTCATAAGTAGTCCTTTATGTATCAGGAGCTTCATGCAGGGTCCGATTAGCACTGCCATGAGAAGTCTGTCCTGGGGGGTTGGGGGAGGGGTTGAATAAAATCTGTCAAGCAAGCAGTAGTTTATACTACAGGAAGCATCCTAGTTTCAGGTCTTCGTTGAGGCCATAAGGGGCCATTGTCTTTAATTCAAAGATCATCCTAGCCTCAAGCTGTAATAGTAGTTTGTTGTGGTCCCTACCACGTGAAGGGCTGTTTGCCTGAAGGATTGCCATGCATCGCATGGTAGCCAGGCTGTGTCTGTTTTTTCTGAAATGTCTGGCCACTGGTAGGTAATTGAGATCGTCATCTATGTTGGTGCCCTGTAGGGCTTTCCTGATGGTAGATCTGTGGATAGAAAGCCTTTCTTTAAACATCCTGGTTGTTTTTCCAATGTAGTATAAGCCACAAGGGCATTTGATGAAATATATACTATATATACTAATATAGCATTACCGGTGTGGGGATGAGCAAAAGTCAGTCCAGTTTGCATAAACTGGCAATTAATGCAGCCATGGAAGTAGAATGCCCCAGCTTTTCTTGAAAGCCATGTGGTGGTTGGTGCATATTTAGTCACCGGGTCTGCCTGTGTAAGGTTGTCTCCTAAGTTCCGTCCTCTGCGGTTGCAGAGACGGGGTGGATCTTTGCAGAGGGTATACATGGGTAAATATGTCTGACAGGATCACCCTGTCTGTCCACTCCCTCTGTGAGGACCGAAACGTCGGTGTATATGCCACATACTTCAATACAGGTTTTTTTTAAACTACTACCTTTGTGTGCTGTCTCGTTATTGCTGCACGGCTGTCCAGTGAAAATACCTTATCTATCTTACCTCTAAGGGATAAGCACCAACATATACTCCAACTCCACGTGAGTGCCAACTGCCTTACTCAATATATATACATACATACATACATACATACATACATACATACATATAGGATTGCCAGATGGCTTCTCCAAAAATACTGGACACAATGGTGAAAGGAGCACCATGTTCGAGACACACACACCCACCCCTCTTACCTCTCTCTGCTCCATGCTGTTTCCTTTTTGTCTTTGGCCCCACCCCCAGGCTCCTGACACCTCCTCCTGATTGGCTGCTGCTGGGTAATGCAGTCAATCAAGATGGAGAAAGCTGTCCAGCCTCCTAAAACAGCTCTGCTTTCTCCCTGCTTGTGGAAATCCTGCAGCCCCCCAAGCCAATCAGGTCAGGTCACTGTGTCCAGAGAGGTAATACCAAACACATATATGTCCAGTATTACCGCTAATTTTTTACTGAACAGTGTCCAAATACAGGACAGTCCAGCGTCACAGCGTCATTTGACGCTGCAGAAGAAGTAGGACGGCAAAAAGGTAAGTGGCAGCCTATGGGCAGCAAACATCTAAAACAGGCCCTGGGTACAAACAGGAGAGTTTTAATTAAATCAGCAGGTGTTAGATCAGATAGTGGGGCCAACCAGTGTTAGATCTGATGACATAAGAACACAACATGAGAGTTTAGAGCTATGCAATGAAATCCAGAGTGGAATGGAACTGGGACAACTTACTGGTGCAATATCCCTACATTTTGCAAAGGCTTTTGACACTGTGGATCATGTTCTCTTGTAAAACAAGCTTCAATGCTCTGGAATAGGGGAATACACTTTTTAAACTGGTTTCACTCCTACCTATCGGGTAGATCCCAATATGTGTTTCTCGGCCTCTAACCCCATAGATATCACCTGGGGGGTCCCACAAAGCTCTGTTCTGGAGCCCCTACTTTTTTCAGACTTAATTAATGATCTATCTATAGCTTTTAAGGCTGTTTTAATGCCCATCTATGCAGATGACACAATCTTATATGCACACAGCCCTAGTCCATTAACCTTAGACACATACTTCAATCTAATTTTCAAGACGTGAATATTGGATTTCCCAAAACAAACTGTTTTTAAATAGAGACAAACTGTATTGATGGTATTTGGGACTAAGGCTACATTTCTAAAGCTTCCAATGACAGAGCTTCAGATCAGAACCAACTCTAACACCATCCTTGCCCCTGTCACTAGTTTTAAATACAGTATCTGGTCATATGGCTTGACTCCCACTTAACATTCGGGTTGCATATTGATACTCTGACATCCAAAACCTATGGCAAACTAGGTGTACTTTATAGGAACAAATCCTCCCTAAGTCTGCTGGTCAGCAAACGCATCGCACAGCAGATGATAATGCCTAATTATAGACTATGGGCACATAGCGTATGGTACAGAACCCCAAATACACCCTCTACAACTTAATATGCCACTTTGTCCTACAATGTAACTACAGCACGCATCACTGCAAAATCCAAGTTTCAATAAGGAATTCGGGTTCTCCCCCTTCTATTACCGTGCACCGCATGACTGGAGCAACCGACCAAAGACTAAACCGCCGCCAGTACTGTATAAGTAATTGCAAGACTTGAGCTGTCTCTCATTTTGATCTTATCTATAACTGTTACATATGCCCATAATCATATATTATCTCTAACTGTCTAAGAAATGTCTAAATTGAATGTATAAACTCTCTTCAATTTGCGGTACCCATGTATTGTCACCATAACTCCGTGCCCAGGACATACTTGAAAATGAGAGATAACTCTCAATTCAATGTATTATTTCCTGCTAGAACATTGTATAAATAAATAATAAATATGTAACGAGATGGAGGACTCACAGAGCAGTGGCATGGTATGCTTACGCGATCAGCTGAAGTTCTCTCACAAACAGATTTAGGCCCAGATGCACAGAGGTCCGTTATTAACTTAGTGAGGTGTTAACTTAAGTTAACACCGCATTACGCGCTAATGTTTATCTTCAAGCTCACTAACACTGTGTTAAGTGCTGTTTTCATCTGGAAAGGGCAGTGCGTTAACAATAGCATCTGTTAGTGCAGGTTACATATACCCTCACTTTCCACTACTGCAAGCAGTAATGAACAAGATCTGGATGGACAGAGCAAAAATGATAGTAATAACTCTTTACTGGCCCAGGTAAACCTGGTTTGTGGATCTCATGAGCCTGTAGAGGTGCCAGAGATTCTATCTCCACTCCCAATATTGTTGAGTCAGGGTCCTCTCCTATTCATCATCCGAACACTCAATTTCTAAAATTGACGGCATGAGAGCAGATCACTAAAAGCTAAAGTTCCCTCAGACCAGGTTATAACTACCTTAATGCGGTCTAGAAAGCAGGTTACATCGAAAATATATGATTGAATCTGTATATTTTTTGTTAACTGGCACGGCCTACGCAAAGTGGAACCTTTCCGATTTAATGTTTCAACTGTCTTTGAGTTTCTACAACAAGGATTCCTCTTTATCTGTGGGATTTGAATTTAGTTCTGCAATAACTTGCATAATCTGTTTTCAGACCATTGCCTGATCTACCAATAACACTGCTCACATCAAGGTAATGGCAATTACAAGAGCACGTAGAGTTGGGTGAACTGCAGTACTTTCGAGTTCACTAAAATAGTGATGGGAACCATGCCACGTTTCCAATCCAAGGTGAGTGGTCTCAGATTTTCATATATTTCAGGGCATTATTGTGCCATCATTCTGTCTTCTGTCCCAGGCCGATCAGTTACAAGGGAAAACAGTGGCAGAATGTGGATGTCTTTCGAGTATTGACAGCATATGGCCAAAGGATTTATCTTCTTTGAAAGTCCTAGGAATGGCCAAGCGACTTCAGTTACTTCAATATCCAATATCTATATAGGAAAAACGAATCTCCATGGGATGCTACAGGAAATCTTGTAGTCTAATTGCATTCAAGGACAGGATATCTGAGTCCTTTACATAACAATTAGGATGAAGTCCATATGTGAAACTGCAATATCAGACCAAATGAAAAGTATGCTGGAATAGAAACCAATTGAAGTCTCACAGAAATCTGGGACAACATAGGGGATTAAAAGACAACCAGCAACTCTAGGTCAGTCAGTCCAAATTCCATAGGCAGTGAGCCAACGTAAGGAAATGTTCACTTTACTCACGGACCGCTTCTGTTGATTGAAGCCATATGATTCATCCTTGCGTGCATCTCGTCAAAGAAGTCCAAAGCAGTAAAAGAAAAAAACATAGAGCACTGCAACAAAGAGAACTGGAGGCAAGATCAAATGTGAAAAAATAAAAAAGTTTTATTAGCAAAAATTGCCCATGGGGAGCTAAACAGACAACAGGTATATTCTCTTTGTTGCAGTGTGTCAAAGTAGACCAAGCTTATTAAGACTTTTAATTACAGGGATCATTGATTGAAAAAAGCAGAGAGATAAAAATAAATTGCATTTATTCACATAACGAACGAACACAACTATGTTACACAAATTACCGGAAAAAGACACACTTACTTTGGAAACTGGGATAACAAAACTAATCTTTTCTAGTTGCAAACACACAGCAAAATAAGTCCTGGCCACTTTTCCTTCCTGTGGCCTCTTGCTGTGGGATTCTGGTCACTTGGCCTCTGAGAAATTTAGGTGATTTACTTAGAGCTAGAACTTCTCAAATGGGACTGAATCTCAGGTGAATCACACAAGATGGAACTGATGGGACTCATGAAAAACTTTAATGGAACTGATGACTGAAAAAAGCTGTAACTGCTTCGTGAGATTTGAAGTCCTCCAGCTGTATCTCTGCCCGACCGGCTGTCCGTAAACTGCATCTTTTACACTGGTTAACAATCCTGGTGCATTGCTTGTCCATGTTTGCCCACGGCACTAATCTAAGTGACAGGGAGAACCTGTGCCTTTTCTGCTTTGTGTAACGTGTGCACACTATCTCTTGCTTGGAGAGCTCGCAATCTTCAAGTTTCCCCCTATGTTGTAAGACCCCACAGGATTTTATAACATAGGCTCAATGTATCCCACACGCTGCCACCACTAAATAAGCCTGTCACGGTAGACCAAGCTTATCAAGACTTTTAATTACCGGGATCATTAATTGAAAAAAGCAGAGAGATAAAAATAAATTGCGTTTATTCACATAACGAACGTACACAACTATGTTACACGAATTACAGGAAAAAGACACACTTACTTTGGAAACTGGGATAACAAAACTAATCTTTTCTAGTTGCAAACACACAGCAAAATAATTCCCGTCCACTTTTCCTTACTGTGGCCTCTTGCTGTTGGATTCTGGTCACTTAGCCTCTGAGAAATTTAGGTGATTTACTCAGAGCTAGAACTTCTCAAATGGGACTGAATCTCAGGTGAATCACACAAGATGGAACTGATGGGACTCATGAAAACTTTGATGGATCTGATGGAACTGATGAATCTAACTCTCTAACTGACTGCATGACTTTTTAAAAACTCCCAAAAGTCCATCCTGTCAGTCTCCAGCGAATCACTGCGTGGGAATTTTATCCCTGGCCAATGGACATGCTCCGCCAGTACCACAGGTAGCCTGGCAGAAACTTCAGAACAGTGACTGAGCATGTGCAACAAAACTGTCATCTTCCCCCAACTGGCCACTTGCCACTTAGCATATCCCATCCTGTTTTCTTCCTGAATTCTGCTCAGTCTAGCTAGGCCAAAGGGACCCTTTTGATCTAAGGATATTGGGGCCTCAATTAGCACGGAAGGGCTAACAAATTATTTGGTCTTTCCTGCTAACAAGAGGCTAACACCTTCGAATCCTGCTAATCATTTCAAAGCCCAGGCTTACATACCCTACGTGTCAACAAAAGGTTTAACACCTCTTGGACAAATGTCTCTGAAGCTCCCTCTGCTTTCTATGCAAATGGGTTGTTTATCTAACTGACTTCATATGACATTACTTCAAAAACCTACTTATAAATCTTGGGGGATGGTTAAAACTCATTCTCTTTTCCCTAATTCAAAATTATTGTTACCATAATTCATACATTTAACACATGATATGATTTTCCCCCTGAACCCTATTTTAATGAAACAAACCTCCGTCTTATACACTTTCACCGGACTGGAGTGTGGGGATATACATTAACCCCTTGTGTCCCATGTTTACCTTTTTCTGCTCTGTGCTGAAGCAGGACATCCCAGTGGTGAGTCGCAGGAATGTTTTCAGGATGGGAGTTTGACCGGAGCAATGTGCTCTAGTCCCAGCACCTCTGGAAACGGTAAAACACAAAAAACGGCAAGTGTCTCATATTTTGCACACAGTCACAGTAATGCATACACAATGCCTGGGCCCAAGAGCTGACACTGTAGGACCCCAAAACATTGGTCAGGGGTAACCAAGTGGACTTGACCTTTATTATAAGCCTGGTTAACCCTTTCCTTGCCACACAGTGCTCTATGTTTTTTTACTATTTACTGCTTCAATATCCACATGGATCAAAACAGCCATTTTTGAGGCATACAAGTCCACAGGAAGAGATGCACCTAAGGGAATTAAAACACTCTATCAGGGCCATGGCAATGTTATAGACAGAAAAGGCTCGAGAGATATGTAAAGCAGTGACATGATCATTGTACACACATTTACAAAGCATTACGGGCTGATAGACTATAGAAACACAGAGAAAGACGCGTATAAGATTGTATAGAGTATTTAAGTGATATGATATGTGTTAAATGTCCTTAAATTCGCCTTTTCTATAGATTTACGTCAGCATAACAGAATTCAGCATTCTTGTCGTTTGCACACAAAAACAAAACGTTTATTTTGAAAATAATTACTTACATACAAAAATAGTAAGAATGACGATGGTGATGTTTCAAATAGATTGATATTCTTAAGAATAGTTGCACATAGTAACCTTCTTTCTGTTAATATTCTCTCCAGGTATTAACATGTCTTTTTTCCTCTTCATGGTATTATCACTCTTCGGACTGGTGGTCTCCTCTGGCCTTCCTTCCTCTGGCCTTCCTAAAGCTTACTAAGCTCATTGTTGTATTTATCCAGATTATATATCTTGAATCAGCTCTCTTAATATATATTTCTATTCCAAATTAGGTCCTGCAGTTTCAAACTATGATCGCATAAGAAACAGCACACGTATTCTAAACATAGAATACCAAATACAGTATGGACTGGAAGATTCTCAGAGCTTATGTCATAGCCTCTACTCTCAGCTAAAGTCACAGTTGTCAATAATCACTCAGTGTCAAACCTAAACAGGGTTTCTGCCTACTCTGACCTTTTAGGACTGCTGCACCGTCAATATAACTCTATAACTGAACATACAATCAGATATAATATATAGATATGAAGGAAAGTCCAGACTATTATATCGTATACTTTAACACTCTGCCTTTGATAACAGATTCATTCATTACAATATAATTATTGCTAAATTGGATTTCTTACAGCCCCCCTAAATTAGATTGTAATAGAATCACTATAAATCATTCAAACAATCATACATATCACCATTAAAAAATTATCAAACATAATGTCAAAATACAGCATATTACTCTGCCTTCACTATACATATTACCAATAGTTGAAAAACAATACATCATTTTATAATAACGTACAATGATGAAGACAAATTAAATATTTTCCAATACTGTTACATTATAACAGATTTCTTTAAAAACTTTGCCCATCAAGCCTGTAATTACCCATCATGTTCTATCTCTTTTAGTTTACCTTCTTCATGTTGAAAAGCAATTTCTGCTTTTAATTGTTTTTGTAACATCTGAAATAAACCTTCATTTTTTTAAAATTTCTTCAGTCCATTTCTCCCAAGAGAACTCAAACTCATTTATTTGAGATATATTAAATTGTAATGGAACCATATTTACATCTCTCAAGAATGTGTAAATATATTCCTATTGGATTTCCTCCAATACAATTTAATTCTTTAAACATTAAAGGTTTCTGCTGTTTCAATACAAAGTAAGCATGACCGATAAATAATCCTGATCTGGTGTAGTAAACAAATTATTTTAGAATACAAATGTAAACAAGCGTAAAAATCTATCCGTTCAAAGTCTTGCTATAATTGTGTAAAAAATAAAATCTGGATATTCGAGACTATAAAATAATAACTGAATATTACTACCACTATTTATAGTACTGTTATAGGAAATAAAACTATTTATTTTCCTTATATGGACTTTTAAAGAAAAAATAATAATACTTGTACATACTGTACATTACACCCATAAATCTGTATAATTTAAAACCAATAAAAATTCTTATAGCAAACTTTGTTGTATTCCTAGAGATGTAATTCCCCCTTGTACTTTTTCAGTATTGATTATTTCTTTCAATAGTCCCAGTAGTAAAAAATATATTAAAAATAGTCATTTTTTTCTTTTTCCTTTAAAAAATGAAAAAATATTCAGTCCCATCGGTGATGACTCTTGTTGATTTTCCTCATTTTTCTTGATTCCGTTGAGAGGGGGAGGGGGGGAGGGGAGAGGGGGGAGGGGGGAGGGGAGAGGGAGGAGGGGGGAGGTTAGAGGGGGGAAGGGAGGGGGGAGGGGAGGGGGGAGGGGAGGGGGGAGGGGGGAGGGGAGGGGGGAGGGGGGAGAGGGGGGAAGGGAGGGGAGGGGGAGAGGGGGGAAGGGAGGGGGGAAAGGAGGGGGGAAGGGAGGGGGGAGGGAGGGGTGGAGGGGGGGGAGTGGGGGGAGGGGAGGGGGAGAGGGAGGGAGGGGGGAGAAGGGAGGAGGGAAAGGAGGGGGGAGGGGGGAGAAGGTAGGGGGAGGGAGGGGGGAGGGGGAGGAGGAAGGAAGGGAGAGGGGAGGAGTAGGGGGGAAGGGAGAGAGGAGGGGGGGAGGGGAGAAGGGGGGAAGGGGGAGAGGGGAGGGGGGAGGGGGGAGGGGAGAAGGGAGTGGGAGGGGGGAAGAGAGGGAGGGGAGAGGGGGAGAGGGGGGAAGGGAGGGGGGAGAGGAGGGGGAAGGGAGGGAGGGGAGAGGGAGGTAGGGGAGAGGGGGGAGGGAGGGAGGGGAGAGGGGGGAAGGGAGAGGGGGAAGGGAGAAGGGGGAGGGGAGAAGGGGGAAGGGAGGGGGGAGGGAGGGGAGAGGGGGGAAGGGAGAAGGGGGAGGGGAGAAAGGGGAAGGGAGGGGGGAGGGAGGGGGGAGGGGGGAGGGGAGAAGGGGGAATGGAGGGGGGAAGGAGGGGGAGGGGGGAGGGGGGAGGAAGGAGGGAGGGAGGGGGGAGGGGGGGAAGGGAGGGGGAGGGGAGAGGGGGAAGGGAGGGGGAGGGGAGAGGGTGGAAGGGAGGGGGGAAGGGAGCGGAGAGGGTGGAAGGGAGGGGAGGGGGGAGGGTAGAGGGGGAGGGGGGAGGGGAGAGGGGGGGAGAGAGGAAAGGGAGGGGAGAAGGGGAAGGGAGGGGGGAGGGGGGAAGGGAGGGGGGAGGGGGGAAGGGAGGGGGGAAGGGAGGGGGAGGGGGGAAGGGAGAGGGGGAGGGGAGAAGGGGAAGGGAGGGGAGAGGGGGGAAGGGAGGGGGGAGAGGAGAGGGGGGAAGTGAGGGGGGAGGGGGGAAGTGAAGGGGGATGAGGGAGGGGAGGTGGAGAGGGGGGAAGGGAGGGGGGAGGGGAGAGGGGGGAAGGGAGGGGGAAAGGGAGGGGGAAGGGAGGGGGAGGGGGGAAGAGAGGGAGGGGAGAGGGGGAGAGGGGGGAAGGGAGGGGGGAGAGGAGGGGGAAGGGAGGGAGGGGAGAGGGAGGTAGGGGAGAGGGGGGAGGGAGGGAGGGGAGAGGGGGGAAGGGAGAAGGGGGAGGGGAGAAGGGGGAAGGGAGGGGGGAGGGAGGGGAGAGGGGGGAAGGGAGAAGGGGGAGGGGAGAAAGGGGAAGGGAGGGGGGAGGGAGGGGGGAGGGGGGAGGGGAGAAGGGGGAATGGAGGGGGGAAGGAGGGGGAGGGGGGAGGGGGGAGGAAGGAGGGGGGAGGGGGGAGGGGGGGAAGGGAGGGGGAGGGGAGAGGGGGAAGGGAGGGGGGAGGGGAGAGGGTGGAAGGGAGGGGGGAAGGGAGCGGAGAGGGTGGAAGGGAGGGGAGGGGGGGGGGGTAGAGGGGGAGGGGGGGAGGGGAGAGGGGGGGAGAGAGGAAAGGGAGGGGAGAAGGGGAAGGGAGGGGGGAGGGGGGAAGGGAGGGGGGAGGGGGGAAGGGAGGGGGAGGGGGGAAGGGAGAGGGGGAGGGGAGAAGGGGAAGGGAGGGGAGAGGGGGGAAGGGAGGGGGAGAGGAGAGGGGGGAAGTGAGGGGGGAGGGGGGAGGGGGGAAGTGAAGGGGGATGAGGGAGGGGAGGTGGAGAGGGGGGAAGGGAGGGGGGAGGGGAGAGGGGGGAAGGGAGGGGGGAAGGGAGGGGGAAAGGGAGGGGAAAGGGAGGGGGAAGGGAGGGGGAGGGGAGGGGGAGAGGGGGAAAGGGAGAGGGTGAGGGGGGAGGGGGAGAGGGGGGGAAGGGAGAGGGAGAGGGAGAGGGGGGAGGGGGAGAGGGTGGGAGCATAAGGATATATAACCATCTTGGGGTAACATTTGCAATCCACTGAATGTAGCGAGCAAGGCTCATTTGTAGAAGTGTCTGTGAGTGCCTTTCTAGTCTTGGCAACTCTCTGTAGGGAAGCCTATTTTACAGTCATGGTTTGTCACCCCTTATAGTTCTAGGTTCAAATTCGTGCCTGTCTGGACCCTGAGTTAATCGCTAAGAGTCTGATGTCTCACCGACAGTCTGTTCACACATTTTTGTGGGTTCTGTCTGGATATTGACGCTGTGGTCAGGGCTAGGGGATTTCGTGTACTCACGGTTGTATAAAGACTCTATCTAGCGATCAAGGGTGGGAGCGTTTGCCCTGTCGGCTGTCTTAACCCGTGATGGAACAGGCTTAATGTACTCCCTCGTTCCGATGGTCGTGATGTAGGTGCGGGGCATGGGGGACGAGGAGAGAAAAAAAGGGGAATCCCCCCTCACTCCTGTCCCCCACCCGCAGGGATGCCTCCGCCTTCTCCCCTTTGTCGCCTCCAAACCTGTAGTGCCGATTCACTGCGTCTGCTTGCCGAAATGGTCCGAGGAAGTCGCTCCTTTGTTCATCTCAGCTCCTTAGGGACTGCTCGTCTGGGAGAAACAGTAGGTAGGTGGTGTCGTTTAGGGGTGGGGGTAGGTGTTTCCTTCAACAGTTGCATCCTTGCTCCGACCCTGGAGCGCTCGGGCAGCAGTAGGATGGTGGGTTCCGTCGTTCTCGGCCTGCAGGTCTTGTGTTTGCTGTTCGTTTAATTTCTTCTTCTCGTTCCCCTGCCCTGTAGGTGTTTGAAGCCAGCTTCTGTGATCCACCTCTTCCAGGTATTGTGGCTTTTCAGCCGCCGTCTGGGTTATACCGGAGGTAAGTAGAGGGAGAAGATCCCTGCGGCCTGCAAATGTGGCTTAATGCATAATCACCTTCCTCTGTTTTGTTGAAAGAGGGTGCCGGACCAGAAAAGAAGGGGCAGACAAGGAGGTGCGCATCTGTACGGCCCGCTGCCTCTCACCTCATCTCTGCTGCGTTTCCTTCTGGTTCCAGTTAGATCGTGCTCCCGAGGTCAGACTCTCCGGTTGTAGCCCTCAGCTGTTTATCTGGTGGCGGTTGGGGTAGCCTGTATATCCGAGCCGGCCTCGTTCATGGGATCTTCTCCGACCCTCTGTGATTTGTGTCTCGGCTTCTCCCACCAACAGTGTGAAATTCTTCATTGCAGCGACTCACCTGATTTTGGTTGAGTCCTTTTCCAGGGGAGGGCTTCTCCAAGGACAACATCCAGGGGGAGTGCGTTAACCTTTTGCTCCCAACTGGGCTCGCATGCAGCGAGCTCCCCGTGCTGCAGAGAGTTTATTTCTTAACTTTAACAGTCAACCAGGCTTAACTGTGGGTAGGGACAGTGATTTAACTTTGTTTTTATTTGTTCTTTAGCTGTTTGAGGACAGCAGCCTCTCTGAAGCTCTGGGTTGGTGTTCTTCATTCTCAGGGCTCAGATGGTCCTGGGTCTCAGTGTTCCACGCGCCTGGTGGGTCTAAACCTAGAGCTCGTGCAAACTGGTACATGTCTTCGGGGAATCTTATGCTTAAGTACTTCCCATTCTTGATTGCAATCAATTTGAATGGGAATCCCCATTTATACTTTATTTCATTTTCTCTGAGCAGCTGGGTAAGGAGTTTTAGTTCTCTACGTCGATTTATTGTTGTTTTTGATAAGTCGTTGTAGACTTGGGGGTGCTCTTCTTGGAAGTAGATGGGGTCTTTATCGCGGCAGGCTCCAATTATTTTTTCCTTAACGGTGTAGTTGTGAAGCCGGACAATCACGTCTCTCCTCCTTTTGGGGTCGTCCGACCTTGGGCCCAGTGCCCGATGGGCTCTGTCCATTTCAAAGTCCATCTCTTACCCTCCTTCACATACTGAGGAAAAAAAAGTCCAGCAGGTAGGCACGGAGGTTACCAGGGAGAACCGTTTCTGGGATACCACGGATTCTGATGTTTTGCTGTCTATCCCGGTTCTCCTGGTCCTCCATGCCGTCTTTTAGGAAATCTATCTCCGTTCCCAGCCGGGAAATTTCCTTTTCTGCTGCTGCTTGCCTTTGGTGGGCCTCCTCCAACTTGCTCTCTAGCTCCGTAGTTCTCTCCCCGAGGCCTGAGATCTCCTGCTTCAGCTCGGCAACAACTGCTTTCAAATATGCTTGTACAGATTGCCGCAGTTTCTCGAGTGCTCTGGTGAGTATGTCCTCGAAGTATGAGTGAGTGAACATCTCCTCTGCTGCAGGGTTCTCTTTTGATCGGTCCCGATCCGCTGCTATCACTTTAGGGCCGCGTGCGCTAGGTAGAGCGGCGCCATCTTGGCTTTTTCCTCCCGCATCGGAGCCCCAATGCGGTGGGGAGAAATATTTGGAAACTCCTTGTCCCGGCTGATTTTTCATTCTGTTAGCCATGCCCCGGTATTTATCAGTTCAATGGGGGTACTTTTGGCCAAAAAGAATCGGGGGAAATGTGCTAAATTATCCGGTTATACTCGAGGGTTTGTGGAGCTCTCCTCTCACACAGCCATCTCCGTCGACGTCCTGGACACGCCCCCCTTGGCTGCTTAGATTTAATTTGAGGAGCGCTTGTGTAATCTCCTCTTCGGATACTGGGCCAAATTGAAAATTGTGGGCAGTGTTGGAGGGGGTGGGGCTATATGGTACTCCCAAGATGAGATTCAGGTTTGTGGTTTGGGTTGCATTTCGCTAATAAGTTAGTGGCACACCCCACAAGTAATCATTGAATGCATTTGCAATGTCGGTGGGGTTAGTAATATTACTTGGCTGTTGATGGTTAGAAGGCTGGAATATGTTGTTGATAACCTTCCAGAAGTTAGCTGGGTTTGATGTATTCTGGAGGAGATTGTCAGAGTAATATTGTGCTTTTCATGCCTTGTTTGCCTTGTGCACATGTTCCGCAGGCATCTGTTGTGATTGAGATCCTTGGTAGTGCCAGTTACTTTGTAGCTTTTCCACAAGGCATCCCTGAACTGGTAGAGTGCTATAAGGTCAGGTGTAACCCATGGAAGGTGGGCATCCCGTACCCTTATTCTGCGTAGTGGAGCATGGGTATCGCAGAGTTTTAAGAACTCTGATTGGAAATAGTCGAGCTCAGAATCAGGGTCGGGAATTAAATCGATTCTGTGCCAAGGGCAGTTGGTAAGGTCATCCAGAAACTGTTGTGGGTTAAAGTTTCTAAATGTTCTAGTGAGGAGAACTTTAGGGCTTGAATGGGGCGGTTTAATTTTCCTTACACAGTACACTATTGCATGGTCACTGAAAATGTCAGGAAGGATGCCAGAGGATTGGATTCTGCTGGGATTTGAGGAGAGAATCCAGCCAAGCAAGGAATGGTTGTGCGATTTCAGGTTTGTCCGTGTGGGTTGGGAAATGATTTGGGATAGGTTAAGCGATTTGATTTGTATCTGGATTTTGTGGTTTTTAGGATCAAGCCAATTGAAGTTAAAATCCCCAAGAACTAGCATCTCACTCTTCTCATTCAGAGAGGAAATGGAGCCAAGAAACTGGTTGATATCAATCAAGGATTGTAGAGGGGCTTTAGGGGGGCGGTAGATGCCAGCAAGCAAGATGGGCTTAGAAAAGGGGAGGCATATTCTGCCAACTAGGATTTCAAAAGAGGGTGGGCTTGGGGGGCAATTTAACAGTGTAAATTGTAAAGTGTCTGCAATATAAAATAATACCCCTCCTCCTCTCTTTGACCTATCTCTGCTAGAAATGGAGTATCCCTGAATGGCAATATGTGCATCAGGGGTTTTAGGGGTTAGCCATGTTTCTGTAAGAACGATGGCTTTTGGTTTATGCATAAGGCACCATGCTCTTAGTTTATCCAGTTTGGGCAGCAGACTCTGGATATTTATTAGGGCGACAGATAGCCCTTTTTGGAATTTGAAGGGGGTATTCTCAGAAGTATGGGACAGAGTTGTAATGGGAGGGCCTGGGTTAGGTTCAATATCACCTGCTAAAGAGAGTAATAGTATGAGTGGAAACTTGAGTAGTTGTTTGCAAGTTGTACATTTGTGGTGTTTGCCATTAGAGTGAGCGGTGGTGGGTGTGCTGGTTTTCAGGGTTCTCCACCAACATTCAGTAGATAGTGAAAGGCTTTTGAGTAGTCCAGGGTGTATGGTGATGTTGGGCGTGGACCAGGAGGGGGGAGTTTGTAGTGGATAGAGAGAGTAACATTTCAATGAGGCCACGAGAAAGAACAAAGTGGAGGTAAAAAGCAGGTTAATTATGCCAGAGCTAAGTAATGCTGCATGGAGCTGTTTTGAGCCAAGTGTGTGCGCAGACTAAAAAGCAGGGGTGTGCCTTTACCTTGTCAAATGTTTTTCTGAATTGCACTGCTTGGGTCTATGCAGTGGGCTGAGTTAGTAGTAGTGCAGGAGGTAGTTGTGTGTAGTCAGTGTTGGGAGAGGTTGTAGTGAAATAAGTCGGAAAGGGGTGGGGGTTAAATTGTGCAGGCAATTCCCTGCTCCAGCCAATGGATGAGTGCGTTGAGCAGCCTCTCATTTGCCAGTTTGACTGAATTTATGACTACTTAGTCTGTGCATTTATGTTTGTTGTGTATATATTATAAGGAGGGATTGTATGTCCTGTTTTGAAGAGGGGGCTGTGACGCCTTTTATCTAATGGTATTTTATTAAGTGTGTGGTCTTTTGACCTCTTATTAAATTGATCTTTATCACTTGAATTTTATTTGAGTTCATCTACTGTACTAATTCCTGATGTGCTTTGTGTATACTCTTGTCGTAAGATTCTACCCCATTCCTTCTGGAAGTGGTCATTATCTTTCCCAAAAGTATGACTCTTTAATATACACAGTCCTCTAGGGACCCTTTTACAATCAATATATTTTTGGAGAGTTGTTTTTACCCACCATTGCCTACTCTCATTAAGGAGTCATTTTTTTAATCTCCTAAACTGATCCTCAATTGAAACATTAACGGTATCAATTTTGGGAGGTATAGCAGATTGCCCAGAAAATAGAGAATTAGATTGTTGAACTGTTTTCTCCCTACAATTGGATAAATTCCAAACCATGTTTCACAGTATTACTGATGTAAAATACAGTATAGCATATAAAGTAATGTGTAGTGCAAACCAATTCACCAAACAAATATTCCAAATTGTGATAAAACTCAAACAATCGTGCAGTAGACAAGAGCTGATAGAATATAGAAACAAAGAGAAAGCCGCGCACCAGATTGTGTAGAGTATTTAAGTGATATAAAAAGTATTATGATAGGTGCTTTTAAAAAGCTCAAAAATATAAAATCCTTTTGCCAACAGGGTCATTTTATGACGACGCTTTATAGATGACATTTTTTGCATATGGGAGGGGGATTCTTTGGAGCAATTTACAATATACCTTAACACTAATGAATGTCATTTAACCTTTACTTCAGATAGTGATGTTTTTCTTCCATTGATTTTCTAGATTTACATCTGGAGATCATAAAAAAATCATGGATCCACAATATACCTATGGGTCAATTCATGCGAATAAAGAGAAATTGTAGCCTAGAGAAAAATGTTGACATTCAGTCTAATAACTTGTTTGATAAATTCGTTCAGAGAGGTTATAATACGGATTTGCTATTCAAAGCTCTGGAAAAGGTCAGGAAAATGGATAGAAAATCTTTATTGCACAAAAGGCTACAGATATAGATACAACTGTACTTGATGATGGTACTATTATGGTGCCTTTTGTGACAAATTTTAATTCTGGTAGTCACAAAATACAAGATAGAATCTTCCATTGTTTCCTGGTGATATCTAATGATCCTATTTTAAGTCCACGTTCAGATGTGAGACCTAAGTTTATCTGTAGGAGAGCTAAGAACTTTAAACATTTCCTGTCTCCAATTAATATAGGGCCTAGCCATAATCCACCACTGGGTAAGACGTGGTTTTAAACCCATGGGTAATTATGGATGAGGCAAATGCAAGGTATGTCATTTACTTCACTCTGATAGAAATCATTACATAAAAGTTACTAATGAAAATGTTCTCATTGAAGACTGTATTTCATGCAAGACTACACATGTAGTATATCTTTTGGAGTGTTCATGTGGACTTCAATACATTGGCTGGACAAAGCGGTTCCTGAAAATTAGGATTCCATAACATGTTAGGAACATTAAAATAGGCTATGACAAACATAGCGTATCTCGTCACTACAATTGTTCCCCCTAGTAGAAGAGGAGGGGACAGAATAAAAGCTCTTTCTAAGCAGGAAAGCTTTTGGATCTATAATATTAAAACATTGGTCCATATGGGACTAAATGAAGAAATAGACATTTGGTCACTTTATTAGACTTAATTAAATATGGGGTTATTAAATATTCAGCGTTACCACTGGCTTATGGGCCATTATTTATAATGCTATATTGTGATACCATCACTGTCCTCTAGGTGGTGGAATAGGGCAGTGTGACGTTGAGGGGTAACCAGGCCATCAATAAAGGTATTATAACCGGCTGGTTACCTCTAATCCATATTTGGGGTTTTAGAGTGTCAGCTCTTGAACCTGTTTGTTGTACATGCAATATATGTAATTGTGTGATAATAAAGAATTTTCTGTGTTTTACCTTTCCAGGAGTGCCAGCAAGCAGAGATTGCTAGGCTATGAGTTTCAAGGGGGGGTTTACGGAAAAAGTTTTGTCAGAATGTGTCTAGGTGGCGAGGTTCCAGAGTTACAGGATACCCCAAAAATGGACCCGGGAATCAGGTCGGATTCTCGGATACATTGAGACACATTGCTCTGGCAAAATCTCCCCTTGAAAACGCTTGCGCGACTCACCGCTTGTACTCCCTGCTTCAGCACAGACCAGAAAGGTAAATGGGGCATACGGATGTGTGGTATCCCTGAAACAGTAAAGGGGTCCCTAGTACAGTATAAGGGGGGATGCCCAGTTAATGCCCTGATCACCCAGAACCTGGTATAGGGGTTCTGGTAGTACTCCAACCATATATAAGGTTGCAAGGGTTTTTATGAAACCTAAGTCCGGTTTTCAAGAAGGGATTGAGATACAGCTCTGAGAATGAACCTAAGCATTTTTTTTCATTCTACTTTGGGACAGAAAAAATATGGGAAAAAATATTTTGTTTCATAATGTTTTAATAGCACAGAAGCCTGTGTGGATTTTAAAAGTCTAAGTCAGGGTTGCAGTGTGTGAGGGATATGGCTAGTGGGAATAAAAGTAAAGAGTCTCATTCTATCTCTCATAACCAGAAAACTTAGACAGAATAAAAGTGGAAAGTATATTTTATTAAACAGGTATGTTTAAAATGTATTATGCTTGTGCACTGTAAAATAAGCTGGGACTTTCAAAGCCGGTATTCTGAGTGAGCCAGGGGGCTACCAAACTGTGGTGCCACTGTGTCTACTCGAGGTCCGGACTTGAAAGCCACAGATGCTGTAAGAGGTGTGAAGACCATTTGGGCAGGATGGCTAGGTGAAGTACCCACGTCCTGGGTTCAATGCAAGCCATTCCAGTTAGCATTCGCCTTCCCAGACCTGGAGGCACCTAGTCCCACAGGTGGCTTCTGCATAGCAAGTGGCTAAGGTGGCAAACTCACGCATGCCCTTGTTTCATTCAGAAGATCCGCTTGCCCGGCTTTAGAAGACTGTCAGCCATCTGGCTGGTTGGAATGTTCCCACGCTGGGATTGGCTATAGTATTTTGTGAATGAACTCCAAAATACTATAAGAAACCCTGCAGCCAATCCAGACGAGAGATTCTAAGCGCCAAGACAGCAGCGGCAAATTCGAAATCACCAAAAGATGCTCTGGGAGAAATACCAGCGAGACATTTTCTCAAAAAAAAAGTCTCACTTTTCGGGGCCAAGTTCTGAAAAGAAAATGTAGCGGTCGCGGCTGGGATTGCAAGCCAAAACGAGTACCAGGACGTTTTGTACTATCTCCCAATCAAGGGATTTCGGCAGCTCCGGAGCAGACACAGCAGTGCCGTCAGGAACTTCATGCCGATTTGAGTTCCAGGACATTTCGGGCCAAGTCCCGGACAAGCTAAAGACTTGTTTTATGGACTGTTTGACCTAGGAAAGGCTAGTTCCGCAGCAGACAAAACAAAGATGCCCAAACAAGATACAATACCAACTGGGGGCCTGGGGAGTAGACTCTAGCCTTGCTACACTGGCGACACACTTTATTCGAGCTTGGCTAGTCCCACGAATTCGGGTATACCCGGGTGTATTGAGGTTTGTGACTGTTTTCTGCCCGAGTGCATTGAGTTATTTTCCAAGCAGGGATTGAAGCATTTTATTCCCGCTGGCTGCAATATTGCACAGTATATATATATATACTGCATTACAATTCATGAATTTATGCCATCTGGTAGACACGCGAAGCATTGCAGCCTATTAAATCCTAATCATTATCATTTAACAGATCAGCCGCCCATCAGCCAGGCATGAACCCAGGCTGGGAAGGCAAATGCAACAGGGCTTGTCAGAGGTGAGGAGTGGCGCATTCCAGGTATCTGCCAGGTACATACCGGGTATTTGCTCGAATAAAGTGTGTCGGTGCAGTAGGTGCAGGGGCCTGCTTCAAGAAGGCTTGCCCTGTCCGCTTCTCATCCAGGATATCAGAGTGCTGATCACACAGCAGCCCCTGTGACATGTATCTCCAGCTGGTCTCAGTCAAGATCCAAACTCCTTCACAGAATGTCTCTTATTCTCTCAGATAGATTCACTGATCAGCAGTGCCTCTTATATAGCCCTCTGTGACTATCCTTTACATGGGACAGGGGCTGCTGGCCAATCAGAGCAGACCAGATTGTCCACTCTTTCCAACTCACCAAATGTCTTTAACACCTCCATTCTTCCGGCTTTTGTCTCAATACACATTTCTCTGCAGGAACCTCAGCTGATTAAATCACAGAGTCCCCTTCATAGAAATCTATACATGCAAATCACATAACAAGTCTGCTATCTTAGAAATGAGCACATACAGTCACATCATCCAATTTACACTTTACAGGGCTGACTCCCAAATCACATCACAGAACAATGTTGATTCACTAAACTGGGGGATTGCATTTACAGGGAATAAAGTACTTTGGCTTACATACATAGTGCATTATACATTCCCTGTTCTCCTCCCGATATTAAAGTACATTTGGCCAAAATAAGCCCTACAGCCTTATTTAGGTGGCCAAGTTACAGTTTTGTGATGCCAGCCACCACTACCGTCACACCCAGTAAGTGTGTTTTCTCTTGTATTTTGTAACCCACTGTGTGTATGTGTTTATATGGAATAAATTACCATTTGTTTTACTGTTTGGTTTTGCTCAGTGATATGATCCCTGTATAAAGGTGTAAATGCCTGGTCTCCCGCGATAGGCAGCTATGGGACTTTCCAACACACAAAGAGTTAATCTCCCTAGAGAAGCCAGCGCTGCTGCTGGCTTATTAAGCAGACTGAACTCCTGATTGCTCATGGAGTTTTAAAAGTCAGGAAGTGACTATACACAATTAGACTGAATGCTGTTCCCAGAGAAGGGGGACAGAGAAGAGTTCTCCCCAGCTATGTGAAGTTGGCACAGTCCCCTAGGCTCTCTGGATGGTGGTCACGGAGCCTGCTGGGACTGCCTGGGTTGTTAATCCTAGGAAGAAGGAAGTACGCGAGATCGTGCTGAAGCGGGGATGTCCTGTCGTTAACATTGGACTTACAGAGGAGAGATTCTCTGAGCTCCCTTAGGAAGGAAGGATGTGAGACCGTGCTGAAGTGGGGACGCCTGCTCCAAACCCTGGAATAACAGATGAGAGAAAACGTATTGCTGTGTGCAGAGACTGTATATGGTTAGCGATAGTAGTACCTGTTTTGGGGTAGTAACCAGTTTAGTTGTCCATCCAGTAAGTAAGGGTTGAAGCTGAATGTGTAGTTAGTCTCCTAAGAGGAGTAGGCATTTGTTTTATGATTTTGTTTTGACTTAAAGGGACGGTGGGCCTGTTAGTGTATTATTTATCCTTGTAAATAAACCCCATATAGAGAAATACTACATTTCCTACCTTAACCTGGGACACAAGATCCTACACTGTGATGGAGACATCACAATTGTTGGAGTTTAATGCGGGCAGTTCAAAAGGCACTGAGCAGCGTAAACTGTGGGTTTGAAAATAAATGCGGGGATTTCAAATGGCTGCCAAACTGAATTGAAAAAACTAATTCTGCAAGTAAAGTCTATCCCACTGTGTATGACCAGTTGTGCTTACTGGATACACAGGGAAAGATATGAAGAGCTGAGGAAATACCGCCGCCAGAGGTCAAGGTGAAAAATACACCTGAAGAAAAAAAAATGGATGAATTTTTGACCTCGGTACAGCGTGCCCAAGCAGAGAATATGGCTATTCGACAGCACAGCCAAACAGAGTGTGCTGCTACTTTAATGCAGGGACTGCAACAATTGTCAAAATCCCATGATGAGAATTTACTACAGTCTTCAAAAATACAAACGGAAAGTACTGCATCGTTGGTACCGCAGCTGATAAAGTCACAAACTGAAACTACGGCATTGTTAGCACAGCAAATGGTGCTGTCATTGCATCAGACTCTAAAAGAAGAGCAACACGAGGCGCACCTTCGCCTACACCAGGAGCTTCTAGTGTTGGGGAAGAGAATTACCACCAAGACTAGCGCACCCTGCAAAAGGAACCGCAGATGTGTTGATGGTGTAAAGAGCTTGGAGACACCAAAAACTGCCCCTTCAGGCCATATGATGATGACGGTGACTCGTCATCTAGTCTTGGGATGACAAAGGCTACCACTGCCGCCATAAACAGAAAGCAGAGCGAATCCAAGAAAACGAGTCCAGACTGGAAACGGTACTATGAGATGTCCCAGAAAGACATGGAAAACCTCATTACAGCACTGAAAGTTTCTCATCAAGAGGCTTGCGTGGTCAAAGCAGAGCTTGGTAAGGTAAAGAAAGAATGAACACAGGAAAGGGCAAACACTGTGATGACCGCCATGGAAGAGAAGCAAAGCTGACAACCTGATTGGCAATCTGAAACAGAAATATAAGGAGGCTCAGCAAGAGGTTCAGACTCTCAGCACAAGGGTTGATCACTCAGGCCAGGAGGTCCACACTCTCCACACAGAGGTCTGTGAATTGAAGGATGCGGATGAAAGATCCTGATCCTGATAGTGTAAAAAGAGAAAATACAAGTCTGAAACAAGAAAAGATAGAAGTGCGGGAAGCACTGCAGAATACAGAGAGAGGGCTGCAAGAGATGCGTGTGAGTCTGCAAGAGGCCAAAGAGAAGCGGTGAGTTCTACAGGTAGCAAGTGTCCAGGCTGCTAACCAAGTACAAGTACTACAGGAACGGCTGAGTACCCAGTGTCCCCCCGCAGAGCAGTATGAGGAGCTGAAGTCCATGCTGCATGTCACCAGTGCATCGCTAGAGACAGAGCTTAGATTCCAGGTGACTCTGTATGAGAGGGAGCAGGAAAATGTCCAGAAACTGGAGCAAGAGATGGAGAAGCAGAGAGGCTGCTCCATCCCCAAAAGTCAGAAGACCCAGGAGAAAGAGGCGTGGAAAACAGAAACAGCAGCGATCCTAGTGTCAAAAACTGCAGAGCTCCAAAATATGAAGGAGGCTCTGATGCAAACCCAGAGCAAGCACCGGGAAGAGGTGAAGGCCCTGAGAGGGGACTTGCAGGATCAAACTGAAGAACTTCAGGTGCAGATTGCTAAGTGCAAGATACAGTTCGCCGAGAGGGAGGAGGTGTCCATCCGTCAGGTGGCCTGCCTGACATGGTGCTATGAAACCGAGATGACCGATACCTGCAAACTGCTGGACCACACGGCCAATGAGAAGTCCCTGCTGCAGCTGGAGCTGGACAAGGTTTGGGAGGAGCAGGTCATAAATAGAGAAAAGGAAACAGCCATGCTCTGAATCAGCTGACAGATGTAGAATCGCGACTCAACTCCAAAGAAGCTGAACTAGCAGCTGCACTGAGTGGAAAAAGAAATGCAGAAGGACAGCTTCAAGACCTGAGGAAGGACCTGGAGTCTGAATGTGCTGGCCGCAAGATGGCAGAGAAACAAAAATGTGACCTGGCCGAGGAGCTCAAGGCTCTGAAGATTGAGCGGGACGCTATGTTGGACTCTACTGCTATCCAGCAGTAGTTTTCTCAGATGAAGTTGGAGAAAAATGTTACAAACCTTAAACAGACACTTGTGTAACAGAAGCAATCCATGGAAAAGATAGTGGTAGAGTTAAAAAGGAATGAGGCTCCACGGAACAGTAATGCACAGGTGTCTCCACTACAGGAAAAGGTATTGGCCCGGCCCAAGCGTCTGTATCCCACAGAAACTAATGCCCGTGAAGACAAGGGTACAGTGAGAGCTGGGGACATGGCTCAACTGCAAAACGAGATGTCAAAGTTTGAACCGCCTGAGCAAGTTGTGCGCGCCTGTAAGCGTGACTACAATGCCGTTGCACTACCACAGTCTACTTTTTACAAGGCACGAAATGGAAGGACCAAGTTGCGATGGAGTCGCAAAGTACGAATCCAGTCATACTGAATAACAGATAAGAGAAACCCTATATTGCTGTGCAGAGACTGTATATGGTTAACTATAATAGTACCTGTTTTGGGGTGGTAACCAGCTTAGCTGTCCATACATTTAGTAAAAGATGAAGCTGAATGTGTAGTCTCCTTAAAGGAGTAGGCATTTGTTTTATGATTCTGTTTTGACTTAATGGGACGGTGGTACTGTTAGTTTATTATTTAATCCTTGTAAATAAACCCCATATAGAGAAATACTACATTTCCTGCCTTAATCTGGGAGACACGATCCTATGCTGTGACGGAGACATCACAATACTGTATGTAATTTGTTTTTATGTATCCAGCATATTTTATTTAATATTATACGTCTATTTAGATTTGAGCTGCTTAATGCAGCGTACTACCAATCAATTTCTGGTACATTTGCTGGTTTTGTCACTGTAGCTTGACTTTCATGTTTATCATAACTTGTGTATTAATTGGAATAGCGTTCTAATCCAGAATATCACAATGTCTTTAACAATATGTCTTTAACAATATGTTTTTTTCTCGTTCCAGTTTGTGTTTGATATGTGATGGTATTTGAGATATATCTGTGTATACTGTCAGCATTTTAATTTTTTTAAATATATATTTTAGTGTTATTCTATATTGTGATTAAACTATGTTTGTGTATGTTGATACTGATTGATAATTATGCTGGTATCTACAGTATGAGCTGCTGCAGCCGGCTGCGATTGGTTGAGCATGCCCCCCTTGCGCAGCATCAATGCATTACTGTCCCTTCCAACATGGCAGAGGTTAAACTTGTAATAACGGTACTAAATATGCACGAGCTTTTATGATTAGAGATTGGCACATTTATTTTTGCAAACTTGGATCTGCCGGTTTCTTTGGTCCGCGGATTTCCACAAATCAGTGTCAAAAATGGTGATTCGTCTTTTCCAGATATTTTTATCACCATCAATCCGTGTGCGTATTCTTAAAATCCACCGGTGGTTTGCTAAATCTGCAGATCGGATTGATGAAAATTCTCCAATGGATTGCGGAATCCGTGTATTGTATTTTTAAAATCCACCAGCGGGTTGTATCCAATGGCAGTTTTGGATTAATCCGCATGGATTAAAACTGGAACAACCTGTCAATGGATTTTGAATGGAAAGCTCAGCAAATTCCACAATTGGATTTTGACAGTTTCACCCATCTCTACCATCTACTGTATCTATCTAGCTATTATCTATCTATTTATCTATCTAAATAGCTAGGTATTACATGTACAGGGGTGAGGAAAAGTTTGTGAACCCCAATGATAATTACAGAAATTCCACAGTTTGTCCATGATAACCTTCTTGAATTAAAACCAGTCTTTTCTTAAATATCTAATAGGGTTTATATTAACCAATTCTATGTTGTTTGAAGCAAAATGATGTATGAATTAGACAAACAAGGAGTAATTAAAAGTAAGGGCATGTGAAAAAGTAAGTGAAACACGGTTTTATCAGATAAATTGAAGGGGATAATTAGAATCAGGTGTTTAAATAATTAGGTAGATGTGATGGTTCGGAGCTGCTTTGCTGCCTCAGGACCTGGACAGCTTGTTATCATTGACACAACCATGAATTCTGCATTGTATCAGACGATTCTAGAGGAGAATGTCAGGCCGTCCGTCCATCAGCTGAAGTGAAAGTGGATGAAGCAGCAAGACAATGATCCAAAACATACAGAGCAGATCGACAAAAGAATGGCAGCAGGTGAAGAAATTCTGCGTTTTAGAATGGCCTAGTCAAAGTCCGGACCTAAACCCCATTGAAATGTTGTAGCAGGACCTGAAGCGAGCTGTCCATACAAGGAAGCCCTCAAATGTCACTACAGTATGAGTTGAAATAGTTCTGTTCGGCGGAATGGGTCAAAATCCCTTAAAACTGATGTGAGAGACTGACCAGCAGTTACAGGAAACGCTTAGTTGAAGTCATTGCTGCTCAAGGGGGCGCCACCAGGTACTGAATCTAAAGGTTCACATAATTTTTCACACGGATATTGAATGTTTAATCATTTGTGGATAAATAAATGTTGTAAAAAGTATCATGTTTTTGTGTAATTTGTTTTATCAGGTTATCCTTATCTATTATTAGGAATTAGATTAAGATCTAATAACATTTTGGGTTTGAAATATGTGAAAATCCTATGTGGTTCACAGCCTTTTTCTCACCACTGTTTACAGGCATACCCCGCATTAACGTACGCAATGGGAGCGGAGCATGTATGTAAAGCGAAAATGTACTTAAAGTGAAGCACTACCTTGTCCCACGGATCGATGCATGTACTGTACTGCAATCGTTATATACGTGCATAACCGATGTAAATAACGCATGTGTAACAGGCTCTATAGTCTCCCCGCTTGCGCACAGCTTCAGTAAAGGTAGGAAGCCGGTATTGCTGTTCAGGATGTGCAGACAGGCGCATGCATGAGCTGCCGTTTGCCTATTGAGCGAGATGTACTTACTCGCGAGTGTACTTAAAGTGAGTGTACTTAAACCGGGGTATGCCTGTATCTCTGCCTGATTAACTAGGGTATCTGAAGAAGAGACTGTGGAGTTATTCCAAACGCTCAAGATGGTTCATTAAAAGATACCAATGCCTGCCAAACAGTAAATGACAGGTCATGCACACTGCCAGAACAAAATAATAATATAATCTGGCATGCTTGCTGATGACAGCTTCTGTTTGCCATGTTGCCATAACAGCGACATTGTACCACCTCATATCTGTGAAGTGCCTGAATAAAATTATAGATCATATGCACATAGCATCACACTTCTGGCTTCCTGGAATCCCGGTTTTATGCTGCTATATATATCTGCTGTGTATTGTATCACTTTGCTACAAGCGATGATTGTTTTAAGTGTGGCTTTATTAAATACATTATGGCAACGTTATATATGCCTTTTCCCTCCATGAATCACTTCAGTGCAGAATATTTATTCTGCATTAATTAAAAGGAGCTATATATCAAGAATGTTGACATTAAAATGTCCTTATGAAAATTTTCAGCCATTGTACCAAGGTCCTTTGCCTTATGGGTAAATTCTAAATAGTCCAATGTGACCATGTGGGACATTTTTGGCTCAACATCTCAGTTGTCTTTAATGGGGATTTCAGCCAAATATTGACCAATCGGCTTCCATGGATATAGATAAGACCCTTGTGTCAACATGTCATGTCTTACAGTATGTGTAATAAGGAGAAATAAGACAGGGGTAGGGGATACATGCAATTTTATAATAGCATTGTAAGCACCTTAGAGAGTTAGTTGTCGCCAAGAAAATGCTAATTTTTTTTATTGTCAGTTGAACAATTGAGGCCATTTAAAGAAGCATTCTACGGTTTCCTAAAAGGTCGAAACATCTGTCTGTGAGTAGGTTTACTGGCTGTGCACTTCTTTAACCCAGGCTGTGCTGAAAAGCTATGCAATACAGCAGGCATAAGCTTAAAGGAGTCTGTAAGAGATGTGTGCAGAGGTACATATAATGGAGACCGATTTGGGTGAAATTATACTTTGGCTTTATTGAGCCTGTTCCTTTATCCAGGCAAAACATACAAAAACGACAAAATAACAAACCCCTATCCCTTTGTAAGGGCTAACTTACTTCCCCAGACCCTATCTGTAGGACTGGAGGGATAGTCCCATTACCAGCCTATCACCCCAAAGTCTCAGGGAGTACCTTAAGCAGGTGGCCCTCCATGTCAGTCTCTGGCAGGTTCCTGGGTCCTCTGTGTCCAGGAAATATAGGTCTCTGGGTGTCTGGATGTCTTGATCTCAGCACAACTTTGAGCTCAAGACAGTGTCTGTGTGTAGGCTTCTCTGCTTTCCTGTGTCAGCCCAATTGTGAGCGAAGGAATCTCTCTCCCGTGTCTCACAAGTCATTTTACAGAGCTCTCATTGGTACAGGTGGAGACTAGTTAATTGAGTGGCTGCAATTAACTATCTCTCTGCTGGATTCTCAGAGCTCCGAGGCTGCTTTATTTAAAAAGGGATATGTCCCTGTTACAGGGTCAATGTTGAAATGGATAAGAAGCAAAAAGTGACACACTGAGTGCTCATTTGCATGTCATTACCCAGAATCCCTGGCTGCAGTGGAAACCCTGTATGCTAAGAGATAATGGAGAATGGCAGAGTCGGAGACTGGTCTGGGACATGTGAATGTGCTCACAGGAGATATTATTATTTGCATGTTTTCCTAACAAATTAGAAACAATTTTAACCCACCTTGAAAAGGACCATGCTGCCCTGTATAATGATACTAAGGGGTGTATTCACTAAGCCCCAACTTATGTCGATGCACTATTAGCAACAGTTAACTCTCATTGAACACACAACTAGGAATGAGAAAGCATGATGCAGGGTAACACACCCTATCTGACAGTTACCGCAATTGACTTGAATGGCAGCTGCCACTAGGTCTGATGCAATGTCACAGGCAATTTGGGGACTACAGGCCTACGTTTCACTAAATAGCCCCAACACAGACATCCTTGCAAAGGTTACGTGTTGACTCTAAGTATTACCAGACTTTGCTGCCCTCTCACATGCATTAAGTAAATAGAAATAGCCGTGTTAGTCCAGTTGAGATAGTGCATAGAGTTAGAGTAAATGAGTACTTCAGTATTAGGTTATACTTTTTTATTTGGACTACAGTAACAAGTGATATTATAGCACAAGCTTTTGAGAGTTGCACTCTCTTCTTCAGGTCCAAGTACTAATTTACAAATTTTCTCTTATAATCTTTTTTAAATTAGTATTACTTGACCTGTGGAAGAAAGAGCACTCTCCAAAGCTTGTCCTAAATATCAATTGTTAGTCCAAATAAAAAGGTATCACCTAATGCCGAACTACTCATTTATTCTGCACATACTTTAACAGTGAAATGTTTCTTTTGTTTTTAATTAATCAAAGATGAGCCAACAAGTACAAATAGAGGGGAAAGAGAAAGAGTCCCCCTCTGCTGCACTCCAAAAATACCCCAGAGTAAGGATAAAAATTACTCTTTAATCAATGTATAATAAAATAAAGTAAGTCCTAATTAATGAAGACAGAAACTGAGCACACAAAACTTAAAAACAATTAAAAATGAACAGAACTGTGTGTGCTCTTATGTATCTCGCTAAAGTATATTGCTCTATTAGACGTATGTAGCCTGTCAATATTATATTATAAGAAACAGGGCCACATAGATAAAGGCAAAGAAAATCCAAGGTGGCGCCTTTGGCTAATAGGTGAATAATTAATTACAGTGATAATAAAGTGATATAAAAATGAATGGATAATATAACAAGTGAATATACAAAATGATCCATTGATGTATATAAGTGGGGGGGCTACTCAATAAGCCTCTCAGCAGTGTGCAAACACGTGAATATTATTGAACATGCATACAAAACAACGGTATACTCCTCCACTCAGACCCTGAAATAGAGATATGTTTCTGATATCTCTTCGAAACAGATATCCACAAAGCAGGGGAGCGGGGGGATGTACCAGAGGAGACAAAAGAGAAACTACATAGAGCAGTATTGAATATCTAGGCTTGAAGTCCACACAGTAGGACTAATACTTCTTGTTTTCTGCATATATATATACTGTATATATATATATATATATATATATATATATATATATTTATCACAACAAAAAGAAGAAATGGCGCCAACCTAAACCACTAAATGAATAAAAATGATGAAAAAAACCCTATACTACTGTATACAAGGTGGAGAAAAATAGTATAAACAATACACAAACGTATAAAAATAACAGATGAAAAGTCCAGAAAAAATATATAATATAAAAAATATAAATATAAAATATATAAATATAAATATATAAAATATAAAAAATATACAAATCCTAAAAAATGCTCCAATTGCTATCCAAAAGAGTCTCTGCAGCCCGATTGAAGGGAACACCACTTCCTTGAAGATATCTATAAAAACACAGAAAAAACAGGCGCACTCATAGCGTAAAAGGTATAACAATATATTTATGGAGTCAAGGATTTAAAAATGCACACTCACAAACATAGCTTAATAAAAAGCATTTTTGAGTAAAACTCAGCCAGCCAGACGCAGGAACCCGGTAACGGATAACTTCAGTGTAGTGTCCGGTGTAGATACACTGCAGCAGCCTCTATGAACACCTCCGGAGCCCGGGGAACACGAGGGACGCCGCCTTCCTCTCAATCCTGCGTCACACAGTGAGTACTCAGCTCCAGATACCGCGAGAACTCAGTGACGTCAGTGGAATCGACCGGAAAAAGTTCCCATGTATGCAACGAGTGGACAGCTGAGAGTAATACTTCCAAAAACGCAATAAATTGCTGTAGCAAGCCAGTGAGTGGAAATATAATAAAACTGGGCAGTACACCTCCACACAACACTCTCTACGCGTTTCGTCTCAAAGAGACTTCATCAGGAGTTAAAAGCATAGATAGGGGACATAGTTTTATAGTAAGATGAACCAATCAGGGCAAAGAAGACTACTAATTGCTAATCAGGTACACAGGGTCAATGTAAGGATAATATTAACCCCTATATGTTCCAGAACACATATGAGCAAAGTGGACCAACAATACTAGAGAAAGTGACCAAATAAACAGATACATGTAATAACATACAATTGAACAAATTAAATTAAAATACATTTAAATACTACAACAAAATATAATATAACATCATACAACATAATATTATACAACATAATATTGCATCATCGGCAAAATCATATAATAATATAATAAACAGATGTTAGTAGAGAGATAACATTGATCCTAGTGATTTAAATAAATGGGTCTCTACAAGACAATACATATACAGAGATAATGATACAGAGATTCAGAGAGGCCAAAGTACAAAAGACAACAGAGTGATGAGGGTGGGGGGTGGGGGGGGAATTGCTAGGGAGAGGGAGGGGGGGGCGGGTGGGGGGGAGACGAATTGGAGGGGGGTGAATAGGGGAGGAAAGGAAGTGAGGGAATGGACAAAATGGAAAAGTGGACGGAGAAGGATTTTGGATCAATGGTGGTCACGCAAGCAAAGCTGATACAGCTATATACACAGTAAGATCTTATAATAGATATACCACATCTCAACCATTGTCAAAAAGGGACCAATCAACTATACCAGTGCGATAGTATGAATGTCACCACGGAGGGAACGAATTACATCGCTCAACCCAGACCTCCGTGAAAATATTACACCCCATCACAGGCATGAAAGGTGTCATTAAACTACTGTACTAATATCTATTGTGTCATTGAGACCCCCTGGACACAACGTACCAAGTACATATATCCAGAAGGTCTCCCTGACACATATATATATATATATACAGTATATATATATATATATATATACAGAATTCGACAATTAATTATAACTACATGCCCGTGGCGAGTGGATTCAGGCCGCTGGCGAGCCATTGCTGCGGCTCTATGAATTCCCCTCCTCGCGCCAATTTTTTTAAAAAAATGAATAAATAATCCCCCTCCATGATTGGGTTAACGCAGGGAAGAGGACCGGCAGGCAGCGCTGGGTTAGCCCCTTCCCCAATCTCCTCCCCCTCCTGGCCCTGATCTCCGCTTGCTGCCCTGTGGTGTCCGCCACCTTTTCTGCACAGAGGTACCGGTAAGTACTCTCTCATGCCTCCTCCCCATGTCGCTCATAAAATCATGCCTCCCTCCATGTCTCTCATACCCTCATGCCTCTTCCCTTGTCTCCGGTGTGTTACCTTACATTTAGCCCCTGTGGCGGCTGCTAGCACCTCTCACCGTGGCTGCATCCACAGGGAGGAGGAGGGGGGGAGAGAGACTGTTCCCTTGGCGCTCCCTTGCCTCCCACCGCTCCCTTGCCTCCTGCTGCTTGGCACTCCCTTGCCTCCCATGGGCACACCACCTGGGATGCGGGAGATGGGCGCGGGGGGGGGGGGTTGTGTTGCGCGGCTGTGCATGTGAGTGCCATGCCTCAATTTCCTTCCATGCCTCCCTGCCATGAGGCAAATCCTCCTCCCCCCCCGCCGTGCGCCAAACCCCATCTGCCATGGGAGACCCCCCCTACCGTGCGGCGGGCCCGCTGCCGTGCGGCCAGCCCCCACTGTCACGGTAGCTTATGACAAGATATAATGAACACCAAATATCTGGGTTGAACTGAACGAGACTTAGATATAATAAAATATAATTTATTCCTTAAAAAGGTGAACACAGCAATATAGTACAAATAACAGACAAGAAGGGTAACACTTACTTAGGGTTGGGGGATGGAGAAGTATCAGCTAGCAATTCTCCAGCAATCCGGTGACATTCAAGATGGTATCAGAAGAAGAACTAAAAACTGTAGGGTTGACACAGTTTATATACCTGTGTAACCCTATTCTTAACATTGAATAAAGACTATTGGTGAACAATTATCTGTATCCAATCCCTAACGTGGAGACACAGATTAACCCATGCTCCCCAGCTAATTAGCCCATGTGTACTGGGACTATATGGGTAGCCCCATAATTAAATCAGGGGCGACGACCAGTTTACCAAATGAAGTATCTACATGGTTTGTAGGTGTAGACATAACACTTACAAACCACTCCAGTTTGATGATTCTCCGCCCTCATGTAACAATTAGAGTGGCAGAGTCTGTTGATTAGTACTTGATCTGTTGATTAGTACTTATGCTCAATCATCCGGCTGCCCTTCCTGACCTATTTAGCATAGCAGATGGAGTCTGCATTTTTCAGATCAGATCCAAAATACCATACATATACTCTTTAATATCTACACACACAGAAGTTCCATTCTGGTGGGCTCAGTGGGTCGAAATTTGCCAGTTTTTAATGCCTACAGTGACTCCACATATTGGCCAAATATCAACTCTCTGTGACCTCCAGAACTGGAGATACAGAAATGCACTTTAAAACATTAAAATACAGGATTATAATGGAACATGGGAACAGGGGAACATACAGTTTCCTGACATGACAAGGTGTAAGCCACATTCCTGGACCGTAGTCCAGTTAACCCTTGCCTCCCTGGTGAGGTCAGGGGGTGGACATATGGGGTGCAACCCCTTTAATACCGGGCCAACCCCCCTCTCCCTCTACACCTCCCCTTCTTAATGGGTGACCTGTGGCCCACTGGCCCTAACGGGGAGTGGGATACTGCTGGCACCCTTAACGAACTCAGTCTCAGAGGGATAGTCCTGATGTGAAAGTCCATCAGCATTGCTGTTTTCACTACCCTTTTTGTGCTGAATAGTAAACTCGAATTCTTGTAAGGCCAAGCTCCACCTTAGCAACTTGGCATTCTCCCCTGATGCCCTCTGCAGCCAACTCAGGGGGTTGTGGTCTGTGAGGACTGTGAAAGCTCTTCCATACACATAGGGCTGGAGTTTTTTGAGTGCCCACACAATGGCCAAGCACTCTTTCTCAATGGTGGCATAGGCCACTTCTCTGGGGAGTAGTTTTAGGCTGAGGTACACCACAGGGTGCTCTCTACCATCGTCCCCCACTTGGCTCAACACAGCCCCAATGCCATAGTCCGAGGCATCAGTCTGTATGAGGAAATGTTTGGTATAGTCTGGGGCAGCCAGTATGGGGGCCCCAGCAAGCACAGTTTTCAGTGCCTGGAAAGCAGTTTCACAGGCAGGAGTCCAGGTGATAAGCACAGGCAGTTGCTTCTTAGTCAAATCAGTCAGGGGTTTGGCCACGGCGCTGTACTGTGGGACAAACTTCCTATAGTACCCTGCGGTGCCCAAAAATGCCATGACCTGTTTCTTGTTTTTTTGAACAGGCCACTGAACTATGGCTTCTACCTTAGCTGGCTCTGGTTTGAGGTGCCCTCCACCCACCCTGTGCCCTAAGTACAGGACCTCTGCCATCCCTACCATACATTTAGTGGGTTTCCAGGTAAGCCCAGCCTCCCTGATCCTATCCAGCACCACAGCTACATGTCCTAAGTGGGAGTCTCAGGAATTACTAAAGACAGCAATGTCATCTAAGTAAGCCCTGGCATAGCTCTGCATCCCTTCCAGTAACCTATTGACCAGGCGTTGGAAGGTGGCCGGGGCATTCTTCATCCCAAATGTCATCACCAAAAACTCATAGAGGCCACTTGGAGTGATGAATGCTGACTTCTCCCTAGCCTCCAGGGTCAGTGGGATTTGCCAATAGCCTTTGCTCAAATCCATAGTGGTCAGATACTTTGCCCCCGCGAGTTCATCTAGTAACTCATCCATGCGGGGCATGGGATAGGCATCTGACACCGTCCCAGCGTTGAGCAAGCGGTAGTCCACACAAAACCGGGTGGTCTTGTCCTTCTTAGGGACTAGAACTACCGGGCTTGCCCAAGGACTCTGGGATGGAGTAATTACCCCTAAGGTCAGCATCTCCTCTATCTCCCTCTCCATACTGGTCTTGACCTCTGCTGACACTCTATAAGCGTGCTTATGCAGAGGCTGCAGGTCTCCTGTGTGTACTGGGTGTTTGGTGAGATGTGTGATCCCTGCCATGTAAGTGAAGAGGGCCCTATACTTAGCTAGCATGTCCCTTGCTTCTCCCTGCTGCCTAGCACTCAACTGTGCCTCTTTCTCTACCTGCTCCACAGTGTTTCCCTGCCTAGCCTCCCTTAGGAGATCAGGCAGAGCATTGCTCGCCGGATCCTCCAGCATTGGTCTACAAATGGCCATTACTGCTCCCATACTCGGTGCTCTGTATTCTTTCAGCATATTGACGTGATACACTGGCGACACACTTTATTGAAGTGTGGCCAGTTCCGCAAGCCGGGAGATTTCCCGGCTTGCAAGTGGCATCCCCTCAGCGTGCCGCGCGTCACCGATGCGCGGTCACGCGTCATCGGGTGCCTGCGCCCCCTGCACGCGTGTCCAGGGCTCCCCGAGGGAGCCCTGGTGTCCCGCGATGTGGGGGACGGCGGCAGGGGGTTCCGGGGGACCCGGCGGACCCGGAGAGGAGAGGGGGAAGCCGCGATCGGCGGGCCTCTCCTCCGCTGCTTCGGAGCGCGCCCGGCACCTTCCGGCGCGCGCCAGGTAACTGCTGCGGCCGAGAACGGGCAAATGCTCGAATAAACTCGGCCGCAGCAGTATGTCTTATGCCTCTCAGGCTCTCCCTGTACAATGTAGTTGTACTCATTCACCTTTCGGATGACCGGGTACGGTCCCGACCAGGCAGCCATCAACTTGTTCTCCCGAGTGGGTTTGAGAACAAGCACCTGCTGTCCTGGGATGAATTCTCTGCTACGGCATTCCAGTCATACCACTGCTTTTGCTTGGTCTGAGCAGCCCTGAGGTGGTCCTGGGCCACCCCCATGAGCATCTCTAACCGGTCTCGGAGATGTACTACATACTGGATCACTGAAGCATCAGTAGCAGTAGCCTCCCCTTCCCATCCCTCATGGAATAGGTCCAGAGGTCCACGTACCCTGCGGCCATATAGTAGCTCGAAGGGGGAGAAGCCTGTAGATTCCTGCTGTACCTCTCAGTAGGCAAACAGCAAGTGCTGTAAATGAATCCCGCTAACGGAATAGAGTGAGCTACCCATAACAGTTGCTGTCGGAACCCCTGGGGCACTACTAGCTGTCACTTACCGGTCAATCCCTCCTCTATCCCTGGGTTCCCTTCTTCTCTATACAGGAGTCCCTTATACCATAGGCATTGCTCAGTGCCTTCCGCTGCCTGAGATTTGGACGCCCGAAGTCTCACGCCAGCCAGGGTAGGGTCTGTCTTCACTGCCTCCCTAAACTGGGCTCCTAATTCTGGCCACCCCCCAGTCATGTCATTGTCCGGAGAATGGGGAAGGGTAAGGGGGAACAGTAAGTCAGTCTGTGGTTGCAACTGATCCTGGCTTACCTCCCCGGGCTCCTCTGCGCCCTCCGCTAACGTTGGTCCCAAAGACTGGGGGACAGGCGCTGACGCCATTGCCGCTGTCTGGCTCTGGGTAACCGCCGCCACTGCAGCGGGCTTGGGCACTCGGTCATAGGTGCAGGTCATCGGTCCCAGATCGTTGCCAAGAAGAACATCGGCATCCAAACCGGGTAAAACCCCCATCTTCCGCACACTCTGGCCCTCCCCCAATCCAAAAAGATTCTGGCCACTTGCAGGAAACGTGGCTCTCCGTCGGCCACAGTGATCTGTATCCCAGGGCCTGGGAGTAATTCCTCTGGCCGGACCATATCAGGTCGGACCAGGGTCACTGCAGCTCCTGAATCCAGCAAGCCGACTGCTTGCCGGTCACCGACTGTGACCGGGGTGAGATGTCTGCTCCGGCCGTCCGTCTGCTGCAGGTCCGCGCTGAGATGTCCTCCGCTCCTGGCTGTAGGCACCGATGAAACCGGGACAGGTGTGGCATGGGACGTCTCGCTGGGAGTTGGTTCCATGACCGGTCTGGAGTCTTTGGTGGAAGCCACCCGCACGCGGGCTAACGGCTTCGCAGCTGGGGTGCGTTGCCCCTGATGGGGTCCGCCGGAACGCAAGGGTTCTGGGCAATCTGGTCTGATGTGACCAGGGTGGTTGCAGTTGTAGCACAGGCGCTCGTGCCGGAGCTCCCCCTCCTTCGGTGGACTGCTGCCCGCAGGTGGCCTCTGAGTCCATTGGGGGGTATGGGCAGACTTTCTGGCCAGTGCCGCCGCCACCGCCGCCTTGGCAACTGTTTTGGCGGTCATCAGGGCTCGGCTGGCCACATAGTCGTCTGCAAGCCTCGCCGCCTCCTGGTAAGTCTTGGGCTTCTTGTCGTACACCCAAGCCCTCACCGCCGGCGGGCACTGCTGCATGAGCTGCTCCTGAAAGATGAGGTCCAGCAGGCGTTGGTAAGTCCGTGCCTCATAGCCCTCCACCCAACTTATCCCGTACAAAGCCATGCGGGTCACGTAGGTAACGTAGGACTCCTAGGGCTGCCTCTCTTCCTGCCGGAATTTACCCCGGTAGGCTTCCAGGGTGAAACCGTACTGAAACAATAACAGTTCTTTCAGGTGGTCATAGTCATCAGCATAATCATCTGGAAGCACCATCATCATCTGCTTCGTGAAGCCGGACAGTAAGGGGTCCAAACGTGCAACCCTATGCTGGGGAAGCACTTTGTACCACCGACACTGTGTCTCAAAGTTCTTTAGAAAACTGTCGATCTGATCAGTACCTTCCACGAACTTGGTGAGACTGTGTTGATCCAGTTTGAGTTCATATGTGTTGGGTTGGACAGGGGGGCAATAAGCGGGTCTGTTCACTGCCATAGTGATAAACTGCAGCCTCTCCTCCGGTGTCCCTCTGTCACCCCACGCAGTAATCAGTGCCAACATTTCAGGGGTGAACAGACTGGTAGCCGCAGCAACCAGTACCCCTCCTGTTGCACTGCTCCCGGGAGGTGCACTCGTTCCCTCCCCGAGGAACCAGGCGGGATTGCTGCTTTAAATATTGGGAAGTGGGGGTATCCAGACACTGGTTAAGGGGTTCAGGAAACGAGTCATTCACATCTGACTTTTTTTTCTAGATCCGACATTTACACACATAATGACACACACACACACGTAACAAGGACTAATTGTAGTACAGTATAATGTATTACAAGCATGTCAAACTCAAAGGCTAACACGGGCCAAATACACAAGGTTTAAGTTTACAGTAGGTGGGCCGCAAAAAAACAAAAACTTACATTTTCATAGAAACGTAGGTTTATTTCGAAAAGTACAGTATAAAAAAAACTCCCTCTCTCTTTGACTCTCCCTCTCTCTGACTCTCTCTGATGCTCTCTGACTCTCTACCTCTCTCTGACTCTCTCCCTCTCTCTGACTCTCTCCCTCTCTCTGACTCTCTACCTCTCTCTGACTCTCTCCCTCTCTCTGACTCTCTCTCCCTCTCTGACTCTCTCTCCCTCTCTGACTCTCTCTCCCTCTCTGACTCTCTCTGACTCCCTCTGACTTTGACTCTGACTCCCTGTGACTCTGACTCCCTCTGACTCTGATTCCCTCTCTCTGACTCTCTCCCTCTCTCTGACTCTCT